>NC_072853.1:102462629-102482629 GCF_028858705.1 Grus americana
ACCAAATTAAGAGTTTGAGTCAGAGGGTAATACTTCTGCCCTGATAAATTAAAAATGCATATTTTTTATGCTAACTTTTATCAATACGTGTTCAATAATTTTAAAAATGTTCTATATTACAAATGGCTTGCTATCACAATCTGTTCCATTAGCAACTATGTGCAAAAATCCTAACTTTTGCAATTTTCTAGGGTTTTGCAGTGAATCTTATTTTAGGCCATAGTGCTGAGGAAAAAATAAATAAATTTTTCTTCTGGACCAGAGCTAATATCTATAAGTAACAGTCAATTAAAACCACTGGTATTGGAGCAATTGTTATTATTTTGCTCTGGTATGACTACACTGTACCAAGATGACAGTGGTCTTATGGGCGTCAAAAGCCAATTTCCAATGACCAGAACTTTATCTTTGTCAGATCTATGCCAAAGAAACAGCGGGTTACCTCCACACTGCATTCACATACCTTTTTCATTTTTTCTTCCTGTCTCTGCACTGTATCAACTGTCCTCATCTTCTGGCGGTTTATCGTTCAACTCACATACAGGCATCAGTGCTCATAGTCAGCACCTCAGAGGAAGTCTGCTATGGGCTGACTGGGTATTCAACTAGCTGGGACAGAACCAGAAACCCTGAAGTTTTGAACTCGTTCTTGGAGTCTGCTTCTGTTCTCAACAAGAGAGATTCATTTATCCCAGGCATTCACCTCTTTCCCTCCCCTGCCATTTGTGGCAAGGTGGAAGCAAATGTCTAGCATACACATTCTTTCCCCAGCTGGATTCAGGTATAAAACTTTCTGACAAGGAATAGCAGTAAAGGGACCAAAGCTAGCTCTGAAGATGAACTTAAGGCCCTTGAAATCTGTAGCATGCCAAGATAGCTTTATAATTTTTTTTTGTTTTAATTTAAACTAAAAAAAAACATAGAAGGATGGGATGCTGAGATCATCTGTCACACCATCTGTGGTTGCCTAGCAGAATTACTCCAGCCTTGAGCTGGAGGAGCTCCCATTTGCAGCTGAACTGCAGTTGGGGATTTTATTAATACATCTCTCATTTATATAGCACCTTTCACTCTCAAGGATCCCAAAGTACTTGTTAAAGGATAAAGTTGAGGACTGAGGACTGCTAGAGGAGGAGAACTGAGAAAATTCCCTCCCTCCTGACCAGTGGCTTCAAAACTTTTTACTAAAGAAAGCATTTATTGCTGAATTTGTTATTCTCTTTCATTCCTCTGAGTGTGGCTCAATGGGAGGTTGTGACCTTCGGGAACTTGTGCAGCCGTGAGCTGATTTGTTCCTGCAGAGACAATTGCAGATATGCTTGTTTTATTTCTATTGTATGTATGACTGACACAATTTGTAAGCATCAGTTATAAAGCTTTATGCACACACACACACACATTTATATTTTATATATATTTTGATATTTTAATATAATTTTATATATTTATATTTATATTTTACAGAAAATAACAAGAGGAAGAAACAACTGTGATCAGCTGGCATTCAGGAAAATTAAAAAAAACCCAGAGACATAAAACATGTGGAGTAATCAGTAGTTTTCAGTCAAATGGCATTTAAATGCTGCACTGATGCATAACCTGCCCTACTGTTCTGTGAGGTGGGAGGACAGGTGATATGTCAGCTGTGCTCTGCCATGTAACTACAGTAGAAGGGCTGAGTTAATGACAGACACAAGAGTTTGGATGAATGTTAACATGCTGCTATTTCCATGCTGAGATGAAGTAGCAGGGCCTGGATTTATCATTAAAAGAGACCCAAGAGGCTCTCACTGAGCCAGCTGCTAGGGCCCTAAAACATATGTCGCACCCTTCAGCTGTTCATCAGTACAAAAGGCTTCCATCTCAAAGCACTTGACCTTGTTAGCCTCAGCGGTGTCAGTGATATTTTCAACAGGGAGACAACAGATCAAGTATGAAGAAGAGAATCTCTTAAGGGAAGCGTGTGCAGTCCTTGGCAAAACAACCGCAGAAATGTAGCCTGTGGATAACGGCTGCTATTTCTGACGTTCGTGATTTGTAAAGCGGGTAGGCTGCTGCTCCTTTTCCAAACAGTGGTAGACAAATGAAAAAGAAATAGCGAGAAAATAAAAATATGTCAGTGTCAAATAAATTAGCTTGCCACATTCTGAAATTTACAAGCTTTCTTCCACACACCCCCATTGGTCTGTATATTTTTACTAACTTCAAGGGAAGTTCAGCTTGAGTAAGGACTGAGTGGGGACTTCTGAAGCCAGAGAGAATAATTGTAAGAATTACAGATATTCACAGGTAGTATTAAATGATGGTGTTACTGTGACAGTGGTTTAGTAGATGTGATACTGATGCACAGCACTTAGGAAGGATACTGCATCCTCTCAGGCGTACGTGGGTTTATCGTAGTTAATTCTAGTCATCCCTTCGCACTCTGCATTACCCAAAAGCACAATAAAGCAGTGCTAATCAGATTTTTCCTCAACAGAAGGAGTCACCATGTTTCTCCAAGTCTGTCCATTAAGGCCCTCCCCAACTATAATTTTGTGAAGGTAGTCTGTATGTATGGAATGTATATGTGTAAAGGTACATATTTCTATTTTCTCACTCTGTAAACAAAAATTTTATATTTCTTTTATATTCTCATTCCGTGCTCATACACAGGCCCATATAACACTGACCTTTAAAAATATCCAAAATTAAACACTCCACATATTACACATCTGCCCTGGAAGGAGGGAGGTAGACAAAGGGTACAGAGTATGAGAAGACAAAACAGCCATGACAGATGTTAGTTAGGTTGCTTAATGCTGTGCCAGAAGGCACTCAGATGCTGTGATGCTGAGCACGGAAACTTGCGCTGCATATCACATAACTGAGTTGGACCTTCAAAAGCATGAGCTTTTATTAAAAATCAAGATATAGTAAAAGTAACTATTTGAGGGGTTGAGTTTTCTTGTCTTCTTGTTGTGGTCTTTTGCGATTGTGTTCTTTACCATTGAAATGATGCAAAGTCAGGTGGTTTTCCCAGTGCCTGGAAAAGGAGCTATATGTAAGTGGGTGCCCTGTAAGGACTATGGTGCATACACAGCTGCCCTGTTCAGCTCTGAGATAGGACCCGGTTACTGAGGAAACTTTGTTTGGGCTGCCACCATCACATATTAAATCCATCCAGGAGAGTGCCAGCTGATGCACTGAGCATCTGATCCCTGTGAAAGCTGCTGGGAGCATGCTCCAGCTGGGAATTTGGAGGTAAGGCTCTCCCCTCCCTGGTTCCTGGACCTCCAGTGCAGAGCTGCTGGGAAGAGGCAGGCTTGATCAGGACATCTCCAAGTCACAAGAAAGTGAGCTGTAGTGGTTATTGTGCTGAGCTGCATCTCTAAAGGCTTGGGGCGGAGGAAGGAAGAAGTGATGATTTGTCCCAAGGAGAGGACCTGCAGAGTTTCTAGGTTGGATTTTTAGGGCTTGGAGGGTCTAAGATGGGACCCTGAAATGAAGCATCCCCTGTGTGCTTTGCTCTTGACTGTGCTGGCATGCATGCTGCAAACACCCGTGGGCTGGATGCAGACCAGGGCCAGGTGGAGGAGCACACCCCCAAACAGTGGCAGGCGAGGAACAGCTGCTCTGGTGTGCCAAACGGCCGGAGCAGAGAGGGGGCACGGACTCAGCCTCTAACTTTTCTTGGCTCTTGTATTGTGCCTTTCTTGTACACATATCCCTTCTTGCAAACAAAAAGGGAAAGCTACAGGTTACTCAGGCCTGCTCAGTTACACATGCATCTAATGTGAGAAAATGTTTCATCTGATTAGGAACCGAAAAATCTGAGATGCAAACTGCTGTTTTTAACTGGCTGCAGCAGATTAGGTATGTGATCCCTGGGTTGCTGAAAACTTCTTTCAATTACTTGAGCAGAACTGTAGTTCAGCATCTTTGAAGACGGGGCTGGAGTTATTTGTGAAGTAATGTTGCAGTTTTCATTGTTTCCTAATGCAAAATTGTGTTCTAATGATACTTGAAAAGAATGTGAACGTTACTTTGATAGCTAAAGCAGAAAGCAGATAAAACAATTTTTGGTGGGATAATTTAATGTATCTTCTATTTTTTTTTTGCATACAGAAGTGACTTAATGATGTGTGAAGTCTGACAAGTAAATCTCCTTAATGGTCCTCACCACAATGAACATTGAAAATAGCTCTTTTTCATACAATACGATATGTATTAGATAACAGCTGGTAACTGATAATGTGGAAGAGATCAATTCTGCAAGCTGCAAAGCACCTGCATTTCTCATTGACTTTGATAAAAGTTGGAAGCACTCAGTGCTTCAGAAGATATTTCCAGTACCCTCCAGGATTAAGCTTACCAAGAAATTTGTTTCCTGAACTGTAATTTAGTTATTGTTATGTTAACGCCTCAATCTTTTGATGCAAAGTAGCTGCAGAAGGGGGAAAAGTATCTTGAGTGAAGATCACTCTGCCAGTGATTAAAATACTTTATGGCATCACTGTGAGTACTGTACAAGAAAGAATATATTGCATCAATAAATTAAACTAGTACATCAGATATACATGTTGCAGCAGTAGTGTTCTTATATCTAACATAAAGAAGTTTCTTTAAAAAAATTCTATAGTATGAGAAAATTCAGAGCACTAAAGCCACTTACAGTTATTGCTTCTAGTAGTAAAGTATACCGTATTTTACTGATAGATTGTGAAATGAAAATATTTATGATCACAAATATATTACAAGTAGTTGTAGAAATCTTGACATATGGTATGTGTATGAAAGTCTCAAACCTCAGATCCAGTACAGTTTTATATACTGCAAAGCAAATATTTAAGCTAAAGAGAAGGAAAGAGACAGGAGAAACAGAAATATAATTTAAAAGAAAGAACATGAGACTGTACACAGAAACAAATATCTGCCTTGAAATACAGCTAGTTATATTTAAAGTAGGAGATATTATTTGTATTATTTATGAGGTACTGAGAAGCTTGTTCCACTCCTGTCACTGCCTGAGGTCCTGGGTCATCACACTTCAGGGCACACCTTTGGGCCTGCCCCAGCTCAGTCGTCCGTGGGGTGCAATGAAAACTGCAATATGTGTTCAGCAGCTTTGTTAGTAGGTTTTTTATGATTTCAGCTTGGAATAAAATTATTCTTGCTACCTAAACATGTCAATAGAGTACGCGAGCTTCTCTGGTACTGCCTCCCACAGGCTGTTGAAATGCAAGTTAACTGAGGAACACAAAACTAAGGGGCTAGGGCAGTGATGGGATGGGTGGTTGTGTTCACTTTGGATGGCCGTGGAGGGGAGCCCTGGGGTGGCAGGAAGGTAGCACTGCCCGCCTCAGCCCCCGTGCCTGCCCAGCCATGGCAGGCTCAAGCTGGAAAAGGAAGGAGGGAGGGCAGGGGAGATTGCACCCACGCTGTCACTATAGGTCCAGCTTGAGAGCATAAGCCTCTTTATTAGTCCTCACTGTCCCCATTCTGCAGAGCTGTTTTCTGCCAGCTTTGCTGCAGCCCTGGTATCTTAAATTACCCCCAGCTGAGTTCTTCGGGCCCTAAAAGTGGAGAAGAGCTTATAATGAATCTTGCTTTGGTATGTGCCAAAAAAGGGACCTCCACCATCTCTTCGCCTTGGCCACGTAAGACATCTGCTGTATACCGTGGCTGCAAGCCTGCATGGCGCCATGCCATGTTGTCAGTCCCTCAGATGGCTCAGAGAGGCAAACTGCTCTTCTACAAGAGGGATGAGAAGAACATGCTTTAGCTTGGTGGGAAAATACACAAAAATGAATATCCTTCACCTGTGGCTGGTGTCAGAAGCCCATGCACCATCACCCAGAGAAAGCACCCTACCACTGCTGAATGTGCCCTGTCCTTTGCTTTCTTTTGGGTGCTGCGTGAGTGGGAAGGGGTAGGGGAAGGCTTCTGGGGTTTAAAAACTTGCCTGTGGGTGCTTCGAAAGGGAAATCATATAGACAGGCTCCTGTCTCACTGTTTCTTGGAGTGTACCCAGCTCAATAGTAAAACGTTGACTTATCTGTGGGAGAGAAGTGTCTCTTTAAAACTCTTGAATATTAGCCCCTGAACATGTGTCTATTTTTTTCTTATTTAGTCTGTAATTGAAGAATGTAAGTGGTGGAAAAAATAGAAATATTCTTTATTCTGTTTGAATAAGCTCTCAGTCTGTCTCACTTCCATTCATTAAAGGATCTCAAATTCCTTACATCTAGTACAGACACAGTTTTAACACGTTAATAGCTTAAAAGCAAAACCCCTAGCCATGTATTCTTTTCCCCTTTAGGAAATGTCCCACAGTCTGTACACAGACTGAGATAATACTTTGCAGCACTTGAAAATGACTGATGCTGTATACTCAGTTGCTCCTCGTTACTGTATGTTCCTCTATGTACCTATTCCACGTCACAGGAATCATTGTTTGCTTGCTTACTCCTTCCATCTGCCTGACATCATATGCATGTTTGAGATGCTTTCGGTTTGAACCAGTTTTACTACTTGTTGCTTGCAGTTCTTTTGTTCCTTACTTTCCATAGGTGTGGCTGGAGGGCTACTGCAGTTTCTTCCCAGGAGCAGATGACCTGCCAGGACAGTACTTCAAGCTGCAAGTCCTCAAGGAGCAGTGGCCTTCAGCTATGCCCTCATTTCTTATATCAAAAAAGGAATTCAAGTGGCATATTTTGCCAACTCTGGCATGCCTGTGTGTTGAGACAACATTGCCATCTCTTTTTGATGGCAAAGCTATTGCAGTATGAGGCGGTTCTGCTAGACCGCGCCATTTATACCTGTAAATATGTGCAAACACACATGCTTCTCTCTTCATCCTGTATGGTATAGTATGGTACAGAAGAAATTAGTGACTTATTCCGCAATTCTCTTCAAATAACTTTCTGCCAGATATTTGGTTTACAAATGAAATAAAACCTTAAGAGTTAAAACTTTCCTTCATTTTCTGACTTCTTAATTCTTGTGTGCGTTTTGTCAACCCCCCTATTATTGTCTTGGCTCCTACATGCTGACACAGCACCAGTTTTCTTGTCTAATTTTATAAACTATTCAGCCGTGCCGTTATTCACTGTTTTCTTTTAATTATGTATTCTTGTTAACCTCTTTATCCTTTCAAAGTTGCAGATTGTGATTGACATGTGGTATTAATTAAGGCATATAATTTATGACATTGGAGCTTGAAATTAATAAGTGACAATACAATTACATGGTTTGCCTAATTGTCCTTCAGTAATATAAAGATTGACACACTGCAGCATTCAAAGTTAAAAGCTCTCAAACAGATAGTACAGCTGAATGTAATCACCAGTGAATCTAAAGTAAACAGATCCATTGTAAGGGACAGACTGTTGGGAAAATACTTCTGCTGTGGCCTTGTTTTATTAAATAAATGAACCTAAGTGTACAGGTCAATCTCAGCATTAAATTCAAAGCATAATTTTTCCATGATTTTTAATTGAAAATAACTTAGTTTTCTGCCATGTTCATTGATACTTCCTTTCAAATCTCTACTCCTACTTGGCAAAGTGCCAGTAGTTCCACCAGCTACATTTGTTCTTGTTGATCCTATCCACATCACTGCAATTTTCTTTACATCTCTATATGGTCACCTAATGATTGGCCACTTACTATATTATAGGAATGCCAAATCCCTTGTTGTTAATAGCATATATTATGGTCCTGCAATTGCTGAAGAATATGAGAAGTAGTATTTGGGTGAGCATTGTTAGCAGATTTGGGACTTTGAAGCTCAATTTCAAGCGGCATCCTTGTTTTTCACCGCAAACTTTCCCTTGAGATCAAAACTCTTCTAACCTGGTCTCCTGACTCTGTGCTAATGTCCATAAAATTTTGACTGATTTTGTCAAAAGAAAAATATAAACACATGCTATGTGTCGACAAGACATTCAGATTATTCTATTTGAAATCCCTGCAGCTTTGTTAAAGGAAATCCCTAAGTTTGCGTTATTTCAAAGAAACTGGAGACCTGCGGTAAATGCTTCCATTTTAGACTTTTAAAGGTTAATTCCTAGAGATAAGAACATTAAGACTATAAAGACTACTTCAGTCAGAATGTTCTGACAGAATTTTTCACGTTAAACAAAATACTGCTATTAGAATTTTAGTTTACTGCCAAATATCAGGAAGAGTAGTGCAAAGGATGAAGAAAAACTAAAGTGACTTCCCAAAATTTTTTATTTCAGCGAACTGTTAACATATCTTGAAATAGAGTGCTTGGAGAAACTTGGTCTAATATCCATCGAGATCCAATATCTTGATGAATCTGGAATTGAAAGTCCTGAAAAAAACCCCATAGATTGAAAATCTTACTCTGTATGCCTGCCTATTCTGCCGTAATCTTCTGCTGACGGTGGTATAGCACAACGTATAAATATCCCACATGTGAATCTGGGCAAACCCTGGGGCAGCACATTAGTGAGTGAAAGAAAGCAGTGGCAAAGGGATGAGCTGTGCTCCCCACACTTTTAGCTGTACCTGATTCCATGCCCTTGTAATTGCCGGGCTGCAGCACCAAGACCAGGGGTTTGGCCCATCGCAGCCTCGCACTGCCACAGCTCTGGTTTCCTGCAGGAATGTCCAATGCTACCACATCCCATTTCTGGGCTAGCAGTCTTCCTGCAAAGCAGAAAATCGGGTCAGTCGTGCCCCAGCCCCTCAAAAATGGTGCTATGCCCCTGAAAATGTGATTCTCTGAAATAATTTGGATGTGTGGAAAGGCTTGTTGCCCACTAGTTTTGGATCTTTGGTATTGACCTTTCAGATTGATTCCTTGCAGACAAACAAATGAAAAATACCTCCTTAATAAAAGCTGAAAGTCTTCCTCAATCACACACCTTGATATCTAAGGACATACTAAACATTATGTCTGATTTGAAAGCTGGTAACATCCATGAGATGTTATGAAACAAGAATACAAACCAGAAGAATACCGTTCTTTGTGGTGACATTCTATTTTATTTGCTATTCTACTTCAGAATTAATTTTAAGAACTTGATTTTCAGAAGCCCTTTTTATCTTTTTATGCATTAGTGATTTGAAACAGCACTCAATGAGAGGTCTGGATAATGGCATGATTTGGAAAATCAGTCTAAATTGGCAGGTGAAACTTGTATGGAGATAGCAGGGTGTATTGTTAAATTGTTGAAATCTCTTTTCCTCATAGTAGTTCAGTACGCATGATATGATACCTTGTAGGTGCCCAGTGACATCTTCCAAAGCTCTGGTGCATGGGGCATCACATAATCTGCCATATGAATTGATTTCTGTGTTTCAAAAACCTCAAATATTCTTATAGTTTAAAAAATCATATACGGACTTATGGGTAGGGCTCTATGGGTTTTTTCCAGCATATTTTTAGCAATGCTGGTGTTTGGTTTTCAAGTTCAGCAGTGACAACCAAAGGTAAAATGGGAGTAAATTGCAAATAAGTCATTGCAGAGCAACTATTCTAAAAATATAGAAGTCCTAGAAATAAATGCAACATAGCTTAAGCCAAATCTCCTTACGATTACTTTGTTGTTGTTGTTGTTCTCTTCTTGGGGTGGGTGGTATATCAGAAAAGGGAGACAAGTTTAAGTTGCAAAAGAATTTTTAAAGAATTCGGCATTCCCTTATCTTTATTCATCCTATCATTCTGCACTGGACCAACAGCCTCACAGAAGGTAATTGGAGTGTTCAGAGTTTGGACTGGAGACAGGGCACAGTTGAGCTGCCTGTGAATAACACTGCACATCTCAATAAATAATTCTTGATTTCATTGTCATTTCATTGCAGTGGTTAAGGAAGGGTGACTTGGTTAAAACAAATGCAGATCGATTTGTCAAGCAACATGCTTCAACCTTGGGTGCCTATGCATTATGATCAATAATGTTTACAGTCTTTCTCCGTCCCCTCAAAGAGAATGTGCCTCCAGTTGAAGGGAATGCGATTTTCTTCTGCCGGTGACATTTTGTAACTGTGGAAGCCCCTTTCTGGGAAGACTTTTTGTTCGATGTTGGCACAGAAATAAAAGTCATCGGACATGCAAGATGTGAATGGTCATGTGCATAGACCCTTTTTTTTTATAACAGAAAGAGCACAGATCGATAAAGCTCAGAAGAAGAAGGTAACAGCTGTAAGCAGCCTTGTACTGGGGCTGTAATCCTGATGAATAATGTTGCTGTCATAACAGCAGGGATAATTTAATGCTGACACTTAGCAGCATGATAAATAGCTTGTCAGACATAGGCAGTGACAAAGTCAAGTGAAACTGCCCATGACAAGTTCTGAAATATTAATCTTCTACTAGACTGTGACTGTGCTGAAGGGGCAGCAGCATACAGAAGACAGGGAGGGGAGACACTTTGTAATATAAACAAATGTACTTATGGACAAAATGCTTGCATTGTGTAGAGATATTTCCCTTTACAAGAGCTACTATATATACTATTTCTGTACGGTACTCTGAACATTTATGCTTTGCAACTGTATATTGTATTTTTCCAGCATATACTCTGACAATTTCTCTGAAATATTTCTCTTCTTACGGGTAAGGGGCTTTTTTGGGTTTAGAAATTTTGGGGGGGAGAAATATTAAATGAAAATTTATTTCTTCTCTTTCCTTTTCCAGCCCATCTACCCCTTCATCCATGGATTTTTCCAATTTACCTAGGATCTTTATTGCAAATGTCACATAAGCAGTGTGGCAGGGTCTCTATGCCAAACACCAATTGATTTATGAACTGCTTCTCCATTAGAGATGACCTAGAGTGATGGTGGATGTAACAGGCACTAGATATTCAAACCAGACTATTTGTTTAAGTGTAATTTGCTTAATAAAGTACGATGCTATTTTGATATTCAGAGAGATGGAGTGGTCCGTGCACTACTCTGAGAATTATGTATCAGAGATCCTTGCATCCCTTTTGAATACTATTTTGATTACCAAGACTCCTCGTGACAGGCAAATGTTATGCTTTCATTCAAGATCAGGGCTGAAATCAATAAAATCTGAACACGTTATGATGGACATGCACTTAATGAAGATAATGGCAGCATACAGCAAGCCAAGTAATAAGGTTTGAGATATTGTTCATCAGCTTAGGAGAGGTGCATGTGACTCTGGTGCCAGATCGATACTAGCAATGGTCCGGTGGTAGCAGCAGTGAAAATACCTTCTGAAGTTTACCAATTTGCCATAATAGTAATAATATGCCTATGATTACTATCTAAAAGGTGATTGATGCCACTATAATGGGCTTAATTGTAGCAAATGTGGATTGTCATCTTTAAGTTAATAGTACTCTAACCTGGTCTAGTGGAGGGTGTCCCTGTCCATGGCAGGGGGGTAGGAACTAGATGATCTTTAAGGTCCCTTCCAACCCAAACTATTCCATGATTCTATTTTATCTTGAAGAGACTGTAAATTGAGCTCAATGAAACAGTGGCTCAAGGTCTTATTTATTCATCGATACAGTGTGGATAGAGTGAGGCTGCAGCATGTTTGGCTCCACAGCCAGCACGGTACCTAAGAGTCTCTGTATCTACCCTGACAACTTACTGGCTTATCAGCGTTGAAGGAAGGTGTCTGAACAAGGTCTGAGGTGGCTGAAGGAATGCCGATGTTTTCAGCAGTTTCATTCTCCAACACGTGCATTGGTCAAAGTGCCAAGTTGTGCCATGCTGAAATCCCAAAGCAAATGAGTACAGTTACGTGAAAGACTACTGGTAGTTGTTTGTTAGAAGGAAAGGTGAAGTCTGCAAAGAGTTAGAATTACAGCTCTTAGTATAAGAACTATTTCTTTGAGTTCAAAGAAGTACGATGAATACAGATTACACCAAGGCGGATTTCAGAGCATGTCAAATGAAATGTAGCAAAAGAGCCCAGGCTACTTTGCTGCTATTTGGGAAAGGAGGAGATTATGTTCCAGTTCTAAAAGCCGTGCAGCATGCTCTCTTCAATAGCATTAAGATTTCAAGGTAGTTCGTTTATTACTGGTTTTAATGCAGAAATCACTAAACTTGTTGCTGAAGCTCTAAATGTAATCATCAGTAGGTTACTGAAAGTGAAATCTTACTATCAGGAATTGTCTTCTACAGTGAATCAATCAGTTGTTTGTAAAGTGGCATGCACAACGGACTGGCCAGGCCTGAAATATAATGCTAGAAAAACAGAACTGTTCGACCCATTTTCCATGGGAAGGGACTTTTAACTTCCAGAATTTGAGAAATACAGCTCTCTTGGTACCTATATTTTTGGAACGTAGTGTATGTATTATATATAGTATCCTAATCATTTTGTGCTTTAGAGTCTGACTCAGCCTGTTGGCATTGATAGGTAGTTAACTTATCTAGGTGAAATATATTCTGAAACTTTCACAGCAGGATACTTGTGCTTGCCTTTTATGCAATTGCTGTTGTCTCCAGTGGTGAAAAGGTGGGCTGTTTTGGGGTTAGCTCCAGCATTAAGAGGAAGTTATTTATACTTAGTAATCACTGTTTTAAACACAGCCTGATGTGACTTCTTCTTCTTGATTTTTAAAGATAATGATTTTTTCTGTTTAAATGCACAATAAATTACAAAATAGGGTCAGTAATAAAATTCATTTAATGATTCCAAGAGAAGCTTAAAATTTTACTTAAAAGCCAAAAAAGATAGATTTAGCTTCTTGCTCTTTATGAGGTATCAGGTTTTCTATATCTAATGCATATGTACCGTAGTCATTTAATGAATGTTGTCTGTCACCTTTTTACATAAAACTTTAATGTAAACTTTGCTGTGTTGAGTTTGGGGATTTCTACTCATTCTCCATGTATTTTTGCTTTGGTGTTAGTTTTGGTGTTAGTGTTTCATGAATACTTTAAAAGTGCACATCAAAAAACATGTTTGGCAAACAAATTTTGAGCTGGAAAAAAGCAAGAATTTTCAGATAGATCTATAAATCTTATTCTTTGGCCAAGTGTAGAAGATAATATCAGTGGACTTGACAAGGAATTTTTAATGTAGTGTCTTAGACAGTCATGAGCTGCAGAAAACAAAATGTTAGTAGAAAATACTCAGCTAAGCTTGAAGCTAATGAAGTTGAAAATTGTTAACGTTTGTCCATAGTTTGATAATTTCTCCGTACATCTGAATTATTTTTTTTCATGGTAATAAGGATTTAGCATAATCATAGATAAGACTGATATCCAATCTGTTGTTTTAAAATATTAAATGTATTTAAAATAAAAAAATCCAACTGCTTTAATTTTTCTGGAGTAGAAACCCAGCTGTTTTAAAGAATCTCTGTTCAGTTTATTACAATGTAGTAGTAACACTTTGAAATCAGGTGTAACAGAAACAATTTTTTTTTTTTTTTTAAGAAAGGAGGAGAAAAATAGCAGAGTAACTACAGTAAGTTCCTGAGTGACAACATCCTGAGGAATCTTCATATACCCAACCTAGGACAAATTTTTATGCTCTATTACCATAGTAGAGGGATTTACTTGTTATCTCAGACCCATCCAGCCACTGAAATCCCTTTTGGTCTCCTCCTCCAACTGGTAACAGATAAAAAATCATGCAAAAATGAATGAGAACTTTTGATTTTTTCTATTTCTATTTTGGGGAGCACATTTCCCATCACCTGATAAGGTAAGCCTTGTGGGGGGGTAAAAAGGTAAAAAGAATTGTTTTGCCAGAAACATTGATGTGTTTTTATTCTGTACTAAAAAAAAAGGATGTGGAGCCAAAAAGCCACAGATTAGCATATTTATGTAGGATTATCAGAGTATAGGGAATACTTGTCTCTTTTTGACCAATTATGAACCAATAATTTGTATTTCCTTTTGACCAATAATTCTGTCTTTAACACAAGAAACCTCTCAGATGGAAGTTTTTCAAAACAAGCTGTGAAGGGGTCTGGCTTTGAGGAACAGAGTTCCTCACTAGCTCAGTTAAGCAGGAAATAAATAATTACATGTTATGCATATTTAATAAAGCAATTTTTCAGCTTCTTTCTGTCTACCAAGCTCTTCTTATTATGAAGTTAAAAACGGATGTGTTCAAACTTACTGGAACTAAAGGGAAGAAAAATCGATGTAATGAAATTATAATTTTAATGATGCATGACAAATTCATAACAGGGATGACATTTCAAAAGGTACAAAAAGTGATCTCTCTTCAAACCTATAAAATATACCAATAATTGGATCCATGTTAGGGGTGTATACTGTTTCAGCTGAAGTCTGTGTAGTTTGATATAGCTGCCTATATGACAGAAATTGTGTATAGACAAAAACCTCTGGAAAATTACATCTGCACAATATTTCTCTCGATTTCTTAGAGAGTTCTTAGATTCACAAAAGAATTGTTGTTGTCCAGTACTAACTCTTACTGAGAAATTTCCCCAATCCCCGAGGGATCCCAGCATCCTGGAGTTCTTATTAAAGGAATTCTCATTATTAATTTGGGACTATATTTTCTCATTGTTTTATCAAACTCTGATTCACCTACTGGTCATACGATGGTGCTACTAGACTAAGCTCATTGTTCATGCTTGCTAATGCATAGTGACAAAAGGACGAGGAAAAGGCTGAGGTACTTACTGTGCCTCAGTCTTCAACAGTAAGACCAGTTGTTCTCAGGGTACCCAGCCCCCTGAGATGGAAGACAGGGACAGGGAGCAGAATGAAGCCCCCATAATCCAAGGGGAAATGGTTAGCGACCTGCTACACCACTTAAACACACACAAGTGTATGGGGCTAGACGGGATCCACCCAAGGGTACTGAGGCAGCTGGTGGAAGTGCCTAACAAGCCACTTTCCATCATTTATCAGCAGTCCTGGCTAACCAGGGAGGTCCCAGTTGGCCAGAGGTTAGCCAATGTGATGCTCATCTACAAGAAGGGCTGGGAGGAGGATTCAGGGAACCACAGGCTTGTCAGTCTGACCTTGGTGCCAGGGAAGGTTATGGAGCAGATCATACAACCAGGACAACCAGGTGATCAGGCCTAGTTAGCATGGATTTATAAAAGGCAGGTCCTGCTTGACCAACCTGATCTCCTTCTATGACAAGGTGACCTGCTGTCATAGGCTGTGGATGCTGTCTACCTGGACTTTAGTAAAACCTTTGACACCATTTCCCACAGCATTCTCCTGGAGAAACTGGCTGCTCACAGCCTGGACGGGCGTACACTTTGCTGTCTGGATGGCTGGGCCATCTCTGGTGAATGGAGTTAAATCCAGTTGGTGGCCAGTCACAAGTGGTGTTCCCCACGGCTCAGTACTGGGGCCAGTTCTCTTTAATATCTTTAGCAATGATCTGGATGAGGGGATCGAGTGCATTCTCAGTCAGTTTGCAGATAACACCAAGTTGGGCAGGAGTGTTGATCTGCTTGATGACAGAAAGGCTCTACAGAAGGATCTGGACAGGCTGGATCAATGGGCCAAAGCCAATTGTATGAGGGTCCACGAGACAGAGTGCTGGGTCCTGCACTTGGGTCACAACAACCCCATGCAATGCTACTGGCTTGGGGAAGAGTGGCTGGAAAGCTGCCTGGCAGAAAAGGACCTGGGGGTATTGGTCAACAGCAGACTGAATATGAGCTGATAGTGTGCCCAGGTGGCCAAGAAGGCCAACAGTATCCTAGCCTGTATCAGAAATAGTCCAGCCAGCAGGACTAGGGCAGTGATTGTCCGCCTGTGCTTGGCACTGGTGAGGCTGCACCTTGAATATTGTGTTCAGTTTTGGGCCCCTCACTACAGGAAAGACATTGAGGTGCTGGAGCACGTCCAAAAAAGGGCAATGAAGCTGGTGAAGGGTGTAGAGCACAAGCCTGATGAGGAGTGGCTGAGGGAACTGGTGGTGTTCAGTCTGGAGAAAAGGAGGCTGAGGGGAGACCTTATTACTCTCTACAGCTATCTGAAAGGATGTTGTAGCCAGGTGGGTGTTGGTCTCTTCTCTCAAGTAATAAGTTATTGGATGAGAGAGGAAACAGCCTTAAGTTGCTCCAGGGGAGGCTTAGATTGGGTATTAGGAAAAATTTCTTCACTGAAAGGGTTATGAAGCATTGGAACAGGCTGCCTAGGGAAATGGTTGAGTCACCATCTCTGGAGGTATTTAAAAGATGTGTAGATATGACACTTAGGGACACGTTTAGTGGTGGACTCGGCAATGTTAGGTTAGTGGTTGGACTTGATGATCTTAAAGGTCTTTTCCTATGATAATTGGCATATCTGTTTGACACTGTTGTGTGTGCAGGCTGCCCACACTGTTACAGGCATCACTTTCTTCTTAGGTTGTCTCTCAGTTGCTCCACCACTGCTCTCTGAGCACTCCTGATTTGCTGCAGGTTAAGGTAGAGCCAGAGGGTCATCAGAAATAGAGCTGGAGTCATCTGAAGATATTAATCCCTGTGCTCAAAAGCAGTATTAAAGCAAGTCATCTCATTGGTTTGTAATGACAGACAAGGGTGGAGTCCCCACAGGACCTCAGGTAATCTATACCAATGCTTCATGGTTCAGGTTAACATGGTTTTCTCATCCTTCCCTTTTTAAAGATGAGGAAGAAATGTATTTCTCTAAGGAAACAGACCAGTGTAATTGCAGGTAGTAATGGCTCTGAGTATATTGAATGTAAATAAGTATACTTACAGTTGTGGGGTGACTGCATTTGCAATACAACAGCTGTTTACAGAGCAAAAGGTGAGACATGAGGTCAGACTGGTAGCAGCAAACATCTTTTTTTTTATTTCAAAACTTCCTCACGTTGTCTGTTCAAATTAGGTGTAAAGGAGACTCTGTTGTTAAATATACAAACTAAGCATTTTGACCTAAAGATTTTTTTGATTTAGTAATAGCACGTTATTCCATCTGAGGTAGGGACTTAGAGGAAGAAGCTGTCAAACACATTGTGCTTATCTGTGTGATGACTCCATAGTTTATCTGATAGTTGTCACATGAAGACTAGCAAAATCAGCAATAGAGTGTCTTTAAAGAAAACAGAACAGATTATTTTTATATCCATTCTGTTTAGTATTGATTCTGTTGGAAATTTATCAAAAAGTTTAAGTAACTTATCTTATCAGAAATGTTAAAAAAACCCCAACAACTTTTGAATTAGAAGTACTACATGAAGAAGCTATTTATTAATACAGAAGAATTGCCATGTTTTACATTTAAACTTTATGAAAATCCATTTCCATGAATGTTGGGATCAGTGTCATCTGGTCTCTTGGATCATCCCAGCTGAAAATAATGTGTGTTTATTGCCATCAGTCAAAACTTCACATTCATTAACTAATTTAAAAAAAAAAAAGTCCATTTTGCCAACATTGTGGTATTTTCCAGTGAATGAAAGCTGGCAGTGTATCCCTTTTAGCATTACTTTATGGCTATTCTAACGATAGCGGTAGTTTTGTTTAGTGGAGCTCATTTATCTTTGTGTACTGTGGTACGTTATGGGGAATAGATGTGTAATATTCTGGAACTATACAGCTGTCAACTTCCTGGGCTTTTCTTTGTAAACAACTTGATTAAATGAAATGTCATTAGGAACACTTTTGCTGGGCTTTTGCTTTCTTGTAAGAGTTGATATGCTTGTTGGCAATTTCTCTTTTGGGCCTCCGTCCCAAATGATAGCTTTGGAAAAATATGTACTATGGCATTTTGTATAACAGGAAATAAATAATAAAATTGAGAAGAGCTATTTAATTAGGGTGAGCCACACCTGTTACCTATCTGCATCTCCTCAGCTTTGCATTAAAATGTTAATTGAGCACAGCTGCAGGATGGGCCCAATCCTTTTGGCTTGGAGTATCCTTGACACTAATGTGAATTCGTACAGTTCACCTAGGAGGCAGAACTGACGTTCCCACTTACACACCCTTCTTTTTTTCCCACCATTGATGGGGTAGCAGGACTTTTATCTTAATGCCAGTTGTACAATTTTTAGAAATTTTGTTTTATTTATTTTAATCTCTGTGTACAGTTTTAATTTTTGCCATTTTATGAGCATGATAAAACCATAAACTGCAGATTTCGGGCTTTAAACAATGAGCATAACTATACTGAGGTTGAGCAGGAATTCAGCTAGCACAAAGGAAAGCCTACACCTGCGCAGCTTCCTCCCACATAGTCCATATCTATTGGTTCCCTACTTTCCTTCTCTTTCTCCATACCGCTCTTGGTAGGAAACTCATGGAAAAGGGTTGGACCACTTAGCCAGCCACCTAGGAAAGGAAAGAGCCCCGCCACAGTTGTTGCTCAGATGGCTAGACCCTTTCATGCTGCCTGGTGCCTTCTCTTCATCTCAGCTGAAGTCTGCTCCTTCTCTGACAAGAAGTCCTTGTGTCCCTCACTGCTTGCTCCCTTCTACCCACGTGCCCCAAATACTGAACAATCTGCTGTCCCAGCAGCTACCTGTGGGGAGGGAGTCACACAGCAACAGCCTGTTCAACATGTGTGATGAAGGAACTGTACTGTTATAAAGCTTTGTGGAAAAAACCCCACCCAGTAATAAGGATGCTAAGACATAGCACATAAAGTACACATATCTAACTTCATTTAATTTTTGTGCACATGATTTTTGCTGCTTAAATATAAGACTAAATAACATTTGTCATAGACCAACTTATAGAAGAGTAGCTCTGTGTGTGCATTTGTTTCTCTGTCCCACCCCCTTCTCTAAGTAAAATTGCAACTGGTGTGGACATCATCTCAGTGTAGTCCTCAAAGAATGCTGGGAAAATACATAGATGGTCTTTATAAGATAATAAATTTTCAACTGGTTCACGCTGAAATGATTTGACAAGGACAGCATGTTTGTCCCTGGTTTAGAAAGATTGGAACCTGCATATAGGAACCTAAATTGATTTGTTTTCCAACTCCCTTATCTTAAAATGTTTAGAAATAGGAAAGTTTTTATGATTTATTACTTGAAAGCCATCAAGTTTCCTGCTGGCAAAATGAAGTAGCAGTACATACCTGTTAACCCCATGTTCTGTCAACCTGTAAATACAATTATTATAGAATTTTATATGCATGGTTTATTTTAGCCATGTCCTAAACTAGTGCCTGTTTTCTAGTGCAGTGTATACTTTGGTATTTAAGTAAGAAGAAGAAATTTAAACAAAGGACCAATTTATTGTCTCATGCTCCTCAGTGCATGGTTTTCTAATGCTGGCAGATTTACAAGTTCATATGGCCTTTCACAGAAAATCCTGACGAGGTTTTCAGGAGATTTTTACTTTCTCAGAGATGTCTTTTGAGAATACCACAGAAGTTTATCCAACGTACAGCAAGCCCTCTACAAGGCGAAGGCACTCAATCAACGAATGCCTTGAAAGTCACAGGTATGAGGCAAGGAAGACTAGCAGAGATGAAGTTCAGCTGGTGCAAGGGTTGTTTGAGAACGAGGGTTGGCCTATGGCTGTGCTCACCTGGTGGTGACTCTGACGAAGTCTGTGTGAAGTAGATGGATCTAGGAGGAATGACTTGGCTCATCTCCCTCAGCTCTTTACCACCGCACAAAGAAGGCATGCAATTTGATAAGCAGTGTCTATTCTTTGCTGTCTTCCATGCTGCAAAAACACTGTATGGTCTTTGCTACATCAGGAAAATGAGAAAGGTCTCTGTTACACTATAGCTGTCTTGGAAAAAATGATCTCTTAAAGGAGACTGATTGTACCTGGCATTGCTCTGACCAGTAGTAACTTACTATGGGCATAAAGTGATCGTTGACAGGGTGCAGTATACAGAGATATTTTCTGACTGTTTTGCTGTATAACTGTCATTTACAAATTTGGGGGGTGGGGGGGTGGGGGTGTCTCTCTGCAGCAAGATGTGTGGATGAATTTGTTTTTCTGTAATGTGTTGTTACTTAGTATGTGTTTATCAAAGTTGTGGCCAGTTACCTTCTTGGAAGCTGTTCAGCTGAGGGAGGACATATTAGGACAGTCATTTAAAAACCTTAGATCCAGCATGTACAGCTTTCTGCTACA
>NC_072853.1:102487629-102520129 GCF_028858705.1 Grus americana
GAGTAAAAGTTCATCTATTTATAGTCCTTTTATTTGGAAAGGTTTTCTGTGTCTTTTCTAAACAACATTACCAATAAAAAAAGCACTAATATTTGGTTTCGTGGCTAAATTATAGACTATGGATCCACCTATTTCAAAGAATTAGTCATGATTTTTCTTGAAAAGTTCTTATATTAGGACATATAAGATGTAGAGTGCTACCTGTCCTGCAGGGTAATTACCCGCTCCTAACTATTTGGCAATATATTAATAATAATAAAAAAAAAAGTTGAAAGTTTTTTTTATATATATATATGTATATTTTAATTTCATATCTTATCTTCCATACCCTGAAGTAGTACCTTTCTTCTATAGGAGGAAATAAAAATGTGTGCTAACACAGATCTTAGAGTCAAGTCATTCCTTGTTTTAAAAGGAGAAATATTCTTTGTGATAACAATTCTGGGAAGAACTCTCTAAGATACTGCTGCACTTATGTCTGCTGTTCTTCTCTGGCCTGTGTACCTTCCTTAAATTCACCTTACATACTTTACCAGTATGATAACTGGAGAAAAGTCTTGTTAAAAATCTTTAACGTTTGTAACTTTGCCCCATGTCTGTGCTTTTGTTATAACGTTAATATCTTTGATATTATGTACCCATACACATGTGGAAAAAGCAGTGGGTTTTAAGACCAATATTTTTCAGCTAAGCCATACCATATTATGATCAAAATTGTGACAAAATGAACAGAAGTCTTAAGTTTTGGGGGTTTTTTCTTTTATGGTTTTTTTGTTTGCCTGGTTTTTGTGTTGGTTTTTTTTCTTCTTTAATGCCTTGTTTCTATAAACTCTAGTGAGCTCTTCTGTGAGCTGTAGTGTTTATTGTTTCTTTTTAATGCAAACTCTTTGGAAATTTTCATGTCTCCTAATTATGGTTTGCAACAGCTAAAGAATGTAAGAATAGAAATCTTAGTTGATTTTACAGCTATCTCCTTCTCCATATAAGCCTGGTATAGACACATCTTCTTTGGGGTTGATATTAAGATCTTAATTCTCATATCTGTCCCTTGGATGGAGGTTTGAGAAAAAGACTGGCTGAATGGGCTTGCTGATGCAAGGTTGTGATGCCTATCGAACAATACTTTCTTCCCAAACAGCTGCCTCCACCTCCAAGCCAGAAAACTACAATTTAGTGAAAGCCTCATACAGAAGCCTGCAGACAAAGCATTGGTCTAGGGGTGCTAACGCGACCATGAATATTGTTGTTGTGATATACGCAAAAAATTCAAAGGTGGTGTTAATGTTCTTCACCGCATACATGCAGTTCCTTTCTAGAGATAACTTTGCTCCTCTTATCTCTGCGCTTGTCACACTGCAGTCCCTTTGGCTGGCTCCCCAGGGGCCTGTCTAGCTCAGGTAAAAATACTGGTGAAAGCACAAGGTGGCTAGGATGGTTGGATGTGTTCTGGATGGGCTAGCACCCATGCCTTGCACCCATGGCTTTTACCCAGTTGTTCCTGCACTCCCCTTGCACTCTTGATGAGAGGACTGTGAAGAGTCGCAGTGAAGAGTTTCTCTGAAGTGCCATGGACTTGCTGTGTGTAAGGGAAATGCTTTTTCTGTAACTGAAACAAGGATTACTGTATTTGAGAGTCTCTGGGAATACTTGCTTAATGGTAGTGAGGTGATCTGAAAACCTTGCCAGTCAGTGCCCTGTGAGGTTGATATGCAGGCCCATAGGAGGTAGGGTCATTCAAGATTTCCGGAGAAGAGGCTCTGGTCTGATATTCTACCGGCAGATCTCTTTATAGGTACCTTGGACAATCATTATTTCCACAAAGTCCCATTGACTTTAGTGGTATTTTGCACTGGAGGAAAGCTCTGCATTGCTGCTGAGGTGTACAGTTATGACTGAAAGATGAATACAGAGATGTGATAGAAAAGGCTGAGGCTATGAAGAAGCCACACACTGAGAAATCTACTCAAGCTTCTAGATATAAGAAAGAGAATTTATACTTCTCTGAGCTACAGTCTGCCTGACTCTTCCTGGAGGCCACCATTGATTGCAGTGGTAATGCAATGGAAGGTTGATTTCTGGAAAAAAGAAATAAATATTAGTATGTATTACAACATCTGTTGTAAGTTGTGTGCTATCAGGTCAGGTCTCCTTGATAGTTAGCTATTTTGAACTATCTATTTCTTCTGCAGTAATCCTCATGGACTTCCTTGGAGACTTCAGAATTGATAGCATGGTATAGTGTATGCATGGTGATAGAAAAGTGGCAAATATGTATAAAATATTCCTTTTTATTTTAAAAACTTGACAAAAATAGTCATTTTTTCATGCCATCTTATGCATTCCTGAGGATCAGACTGACAGAAAGAAAATATAATAGTCTAATCTACATATGCTTTATGCTATCCATCCAATTACTTTGGGTGGGGTTCTCTATATGTGTATGTTCTGAAGAGTCCTAAAACAAATTACCATGTGATATTGTTTCAGGCACGATGATTTTGTACCACTGAAGCAAAGCAAACTGTAAATTGCAAAGTAAAGAATAAAACCGTGATTACTGCTTTCATTTATTCATACTATATTAATGCAATAATCTGGCAGGCAGCGTTTTATGAATAGTCAACAGAAAGCCACCAAATGGTTGTACTAATGAACGCATAAAAACTAACATTTTAAATGAGTAAATCACATTTCGTTACTTTTAAAATGACAAATGCCTTTGAACTTTATAATTGGAAATAATGTATTTTGGCACCCTGCAAAAGGCTCTTCCAGAGTACTAGTGTTTGGAAATATTTCAAAATGGATAGAAGTGCCAATGGCATACCATAGAAACTGTTAAGGAGATTTTTGCAATGTGCCTGTGTTGGTCAACATATTTTGTCATTTACAAGGTCTGGCCACTTAAAAAATTCTTAAGGAACTTAAGCCTTCAAACTTAGATTATATACAAATCATAAAAGGCAGAGCTGTTTGAATACACACTGAAACCACAAAAATCAACATATTTTGAAAATGTGTCAAAAGTTAAAAAAAAAAAAATTGTCCTGTTCTTAGACATTTTATATGCTTTACTGAAAAGGATCTAAGTTCTTTTCATGTTGTGTGTTCAATCTTGTTTACATTATGTTATAATCTTTTACATGACTTTAACTGTTGGAATTGGGTGAGAAAATAGCCACAAGGGTTGAATTCACTCCAGACATTTCATCAAGGAGAGAAAGCATAAAGGGTTGGTTCCCTATTTAAAAAGAACCAAGCATCCGCCTCCCCTAACCCCTGCACAACCCTAAATGACAGGGTTAATTTTAAAGAGCATACAGAATGAGGAAGAAAGCAATCAACACAAATGTGTGAAGTTTAAGACATACATAACTTTCTTCTCCAGGAGTTTCTTTTTTTCACCCCTGTCATCCCATGTGCAAACTGTCAGTACATGGTACACCAGAACAGTGACCTGATCTAGGAAAGGGGGGACTATATTATATTTAATGTATTTCTTCTCCAGAATCAATGCTTAGAAGACTGTTTATTGGCCTAAAGATTCTGGGACTTTGTTTTTAACATTGTTTCCCCTAATCTTTTGGGGAAATTTCTGCCTTCTAAACAACCTTGATTCTGAATTATTTCTACCTTGCGTAGGGGCTTTCCGGGATAAGGAATGACATAAAAACCGTGCAACGCTTGCGCCCTGAGTTACTAGTGACTGGACTGTGACCTCCTGTACTGTGACTGTGTGGATGTGGAATCAAAGCCAAAGACGGAGGGTAATCTGTTATGTTGGAGAAATTATGTTCTAAAGCTATCTTCAATCATTTCAATATAAACTACTGGGAGAAAAATATTGACACTCAAACCTTAATTGACAGCAAAATATCTTGTGTTTTTCCTATAATCAAATATGCTAACCAATGTTAAACATTTAGTATCTTAGGAAAAAATAAAAACCAAACCCTGGGAGAGTATCTAATATTCTTTAAATAAAAATCATATGCCAGAAGTGCACAACAAGATGCAAAACAATGTGGTTAACTGTCTTTGTAAAAGAACAGAAATTATCTTCTCTAAAATACGTTTAATATAAGCTAAGGCCATTTTCTGTTGGAGGGTTGCCATGCACTAGAAGGGTCAGGAAGCTCATTTTCCTCTAGTCTCAGCCTATAACACTGGTGCAAGTGTAACGTACCTAAATAAACATCCACATTAATTTTTGCATAAATGTAGAGCGACATGAGAATTGAGATGCAATTATCTAGCATTTGTGTGGGAAGGAGATGGTCTATTTGGAATGTCAAGGACTGACTCCCTTGAGAGAAAGAAGCCACTCACTGAGATGTCTAAACTTTTACAATATGTTGGTATGGAAGCAGCATTAAACAGGTAGTTGTTATAGCCATCACGTGTGCAATTTTTGCCAAATCTTAAGTTATTTTTAATTAACAGTTTTAGGAGTCTTTGGGTTATGATTATGGCAAATGAAGGTTCATAATTAGCAAAAAAAATTTAAATCATTTAATTAGGGGAATTAACTAGGCAGTGCTGTGAATTTAGTATGCCTAGAGTTAAGGAGTTAACTGAACCTGAAAACGTACCTTTACAAGGCCTAGGGTGTTAACCTTTATTAATAAAGTACTAGTAAGCAAGGAAAAAAAGTAGTGCTTTTTTCAATTTTCTTAATATTAACCTCTCTTGAGTCTGTATTATAATCAGTGGTTTGTTCAAATGCTAGAAACTGCTGAAAACCGTTTAGCAATATGCAGTGGCTATTTGAGCCAGCCCCTTCAAAGCAGCAAAGATTTGCAAGGCAGGGGTCTTGATTCCCCAGGCCAGTCAATGACATTTGGATAAAGCTATTATGCTTCAGACTGTGGAGGTCAAAATAGATTTTTGCCCTACTACCAATAGATTTGTTTGAAACTACGTTTATATCTGTACTCCAAATCTGACTATTTATCATTAATCAGAACTCCCCAGTGTGAGTTTAGTTGGAAGATGGCAGAATCCCAAGTCTGGTTGCGAGGCTGTGGAAGACGGGAACAAGGATATTGAACCGATAGTTGATATCTTTGACAGAGCTGTAACGGAGAGTGCGCGAGGGACCTGTGTGTGCTCCAGCAGTGCCGTGATGCATGTGCTGCACCATCCTGCCCTATTTCAAGAGCAATGAGTGGACAGGATCTTGCTCTTATTCCCAGGCACTTTGTTAACCTAAAAGTGCACCTGGCTCACCTCTGTGGTATTTAAATTTAACCTTGTGTTCATTCTGTCCAGACCTTTGGGGCCTTTTCTAAGGGAGCATCGTGGGCTGCTGTTGTGTTTAAAAACTGGGAATGTGGGATGCTGTGGCCAGCCAAGGATGGGTAGGATGGGGCACAGTGTGGTTGTGGTTTGTCTTCTCAGTTTTCTCTGCTCCCTCTTGGCTGGAGACTTCTTGTAGTACTCATATCAGAATAAGAGGGAGCTCCCTCTTCCCAGAAGTGCTGGCTAGACTTCACTGTCTTGATCTTGGAGGATGTTCTGGTGAGGTTAAAAAGGGCATTGGAATAAGGAAGAGCACAAGCTCTTGTGTCAGTTTCTGGCTGGAACAGAGACTTAGCAGTGTTAAAGCTTCCTAGCCCCTCGTAGGGCTGGTTCTTGGACCACTGGAATAAGGCTGCGTGACTAGCTATGTTGGCACACACTTCAGGTGGATGAGACCCTGATCCTGGACTCCTTATCTATCAACTAGAGATGTGTATCATAAACTAGAATAGAAATAGTTAAAAATAAATAAACTAATATAACTGTTTTCTGTGAACCAGTGATGGTGCTCTTAGTTATTTTTTTGTCTATGCAAATACATCTTGCTGGAGAATGCTAAGCGTAGGAACAGTGTGAGTATGTCTGCTTGCTTTGGTATTTTATTCCAGCTTTCGTTCTTGCATCATGAATTTGACCCCTTTTCTAGAAGTTCGTATTTCTCTACATTCAGTAATAAGTAACCAACAAGCCCCTACCTGATTTATGTGTATTTGAAATTTGTATGTACCTATGTGGAGTCCCTACCCCACGTGATTTTTTTGGGAGATTTTTTTTTTGTTATTGTTATTATTTCAATGCTGGTGAGCCACTGATCACTTTATGATGGGTGTGTGGTTGGAAAGCTCTGAGAAGAACATAAGTGTCTTCTGGAAGGTGTGAAGCATAAGATCACTTAACAAAGCTTGTTAAACTTCCCCCTGGTGCTTGCTTCCATTTGGGCTAATGTCTTTCCAGTTCAAAATAGTTTCTCCTTAGGACGGCTACTTTCATCTGGAGATAATTTCATTCATCTGGACACAGTTTTTTGATGCTATAACTACTTTGCACTCTGCTACAGCATCTCTTTGAAATTCACTTTCTGTTCTTGCAGTTTATGTCAAAAACTAATCTGCTTTACAATCTGGCAAATTTATTAAGTAACCCAACAAAAGATATTTGTTTCTGTATCATCAAAACTTTGTCCTCCAGCTGTATCTTTATGGATGTATTTTGGTTTGTATTTCTGCACAATTTGTGCTGAGAACGACAGTCTTGAAAAATGGTTGGTGTTATGGCCAGAATGACAACATACTTGTTTTCCTCGGAACTCTTGCATCTCTTGTCCTCTGTAATAAATTTGAAGGAGATCAATTTACTCTGCTATTTTTACTTTTGTTTTTTGACTTACAGTTGGGAATATGTTTTATTTTGACACATTTTAGTAGTTTATCCATTGTCTTTATAGTTTTTACCAGCTCTGGATGTATCTACTATTCTATCCAAAGACCTGTAAATTTCTTATTTTACCGTTTTGAACAAATTTACAGTTGCACCGAAAAATACTTTGGTCTTTCACAGTAATCATTCAGAAAATTTCACAGAAATTTTTCTCATCTTCTATTTTTCTTAACCATGCTTGCAATACAACTTCTGATCATCTCATTTGGTGGTTGGTAAAGGAAAAGTGATATTCCTAAATTACATTTTTCTGTGGATTGCACTGTTCTTGGCTCTTCAGAATGACTTTATTTAGCAGTTTGAAGTCTTCATT
Source organism: Grus americana (assembly GCF_028858705.1). Lineage (NCBI taxonomy): Eukaryota > Metazoa > Chordata > Aves > Gruiformes > Gruidae > Grus > Grus americana. Next base: position 102,494,681 of record NC_072853.1, read on the forward strand.
TATTCTTTCTTTAAGATACGTCTAAGACGTCCCAGACTTTTTTTAAGCCTAGTTTATCTGTAGGGTTCCTGTTTACATGATGGGTTTCAGGAGATTCAGGTTTCTTGGTGGGGTGATTTTTGTTTGCTTGTTTTTTAATTTCATATAACACACAAATAAACTGACCCAGGTTAGGCGTCTAGTGACAACCACGCAAATGCTTCTATCTTTCCCTGCAGTGTTCCCTGTGGTCTTTAATAACTTTTGAAACAAACACTTACACTGTCTTCCTCTTCAATATCTGATTATTCTTTCTGCATAGAACCAGTGTGAGACGAAGGGATTCAGCCCATTCGGAAGATAGAACCTCTGTTATGTATTGTGGTCACACGTGGTCCCTGAGCCAGCACAGCTTTGCTTGGAAAGTTGCCCAGTGGGAATCTTGATCCTTTAAACAAAGTCTACTGGCTGTAGATGCCTCTAACTTCCTGCTCCTACAAAGTAAATCCACTTCCCAGGCTGCTAAGTGGCTGTTCCCTGCCTGTCCCAAAACCAGCTGCCCACTGGTGACTACAAAGAGGGTGGGAGCTGCAGGACAGAGGGCTGCGGGAAGGAAGGAAGGATCCACAACCTCATGGGTTTCTGCTCTGCTGGTCTATCCAGGTGATGCTGCTCAGGGTGATGTGTTGAGGTGGCACATCCTCCCTTTGCAGCACCAGCAGATGTTGGCATTTTCTAATGCTAGGCTGGCTTTATTCTCAAGTTTTATTTCTTGTTCCTGGTTTATATTTGGGAGTCATAAGGTGAAAAAGATGGCTTAGTGGCAAGTAGGTTCATGGACATTTCTGGCAGAATATAACAACTTTGAAGGCAGTAATTCTACATATGACACTATAATTGAAGGTGCCTTTCTTGCTTCCAGAAGAAATTGTACAGATTTGAAATATTACATAGGTTTCGATTTTTTTAATCTCTCATTCATGCTATTTTTATTTCCTGGGCTTTCTCAGAACTTCGTTATTCTCTCATCTGTGACTAAAATGACTACACCAGGCTGAAATGTTGTTGGTCTGAGTCACTTCCTTCATAACCTTGCTGCTTTATCCAAGACTTAAATTAAGTTTAGTTTTTCTTTGTCATCTGCTGAAACCAGAAGTTTCTCCATTAACTGCTAGCTAAGAAACAACTCTTACTGCACTGACTGATGGTATAAGAACCGTATCAGTCTTGTGTAGGTGGTTTTTTTGATTGAAATTAAATACATCACAATGTCATTTTTAATTCTGAATTAGAAAGTTGAAATTTCTTGCAGGCTTCACATTGTCAGAAGTGCTCACAGAACAGAACTGATTTTTAATTGGCTCAAGAGCTGAGGCATGATGTTAGGAAAGAATAAAACTTTATTTCTAATACTAAAAAGTTAATGTTCTTAAAAATCTCTTTACTACAAAACTTAAACTAAAAGTTCTTCTACTGATTGAGATGATTATATTGAGTGGGAAAAACATTAATCAAATCATATTTGACTTTTTTTTTTTAAAAAGGTGATATTGGCAACGCCTTCTTAATTGTCTGATTTAAATACTGCCCACCCCAGCCCTGCTTTATTCCTTCTTTAATCCTCTGTGGAATGACATCTGTAACCACAGATGAAGTGTGAAAACTAAACTTTAATTAACACCTTTTTGTTCTTGGAAATATGTTACCATAGTTCACTAACTTGTAATCTAATATATATATTGTATTTCTGGTTCTATTGATATGTAGAATGTTAATAAAAACTATTCATAAATCTTGCAAAATGTTGTGGTCATTATTCTTGTAAAAATTGATAGAGTTGACCAAAATCAAGTGTGTTGGAATTGTTATTCAGGTTAATTCAGAGATCAAAAATATTCAATATTTTCAGTATAGAAAACAATCTTTAAAAGAAAAGGTGGAATTGTCATGCATATTACAGAATGTAACTGTAGTTCCATGATAAATCTAATGAACAAATACTTTCTTAGACTGTATACTTAGGACTGGCCTTTATAGGCTTATCTATAATCATTTACCTGTTTGGTGGTCGGTGAGGAAAGGAAAGGAACTATATTTCCCCTAAACTAAGGAACAGGATAATCAGGAACTCCTGATCTAAGTACTGCACTCTTACATATAGCGCTGTTGCCACACCAACCTAAAGCTATTGGAGTTTTTGGATGAGCTGAGATGTTATAATTCTGCATTTTGTTCTAGCTGGATGCACTTCTCTGGCTGTATGGCCAGCTGAAAGTTTGGAGCTGAAGCCCAAGATTAGGAACAGGACTAGGCACCAGCACTAGGTGAATTACACTGTACACAGATCTGGTGCTTTTGACTCTTTCTGCAAGATGAGGAATCCTGTCACTCAGGATATCATGGAAGCTAGTTTCTAACCACCTGAATGAATCTCTGACTTGCTCATAGCCTCAACTTCTGTGCTTACTCTCCTTTTTCATCAGTTTTATAACTTGCACCTCAGAATTTTCTTCAGGCAAATTGTTTTGCAAGTTTGCCACTGTGGAGACCACCAGAACCTTGTATTCCAGATGAACAAATATTAGCTTCAAAAAGAAAAATAAACACCAAGTTCTAGTTTGCACCTGTTCCAAGGCCACATGCAAGTTCTTATAATTTATTGACCTGTGAAAGCTGCTTCAGCCATTTAGCTTAAGTACCTCCAATAGAACTTTATGTGTTTGCCTAGTCCAGTTATTCAAGTTGGTATGCTATAGAAACATCTTGTTCCGATTATGGTTTTTCTGTATATTATCTTCTTCCTTCAGGGAAGTAGTAGTAATAGCAGCGACTACCTTGATCATAAGAAAGAGTTTTTCTGCCTAGGCCGTGATTGCTCTTGTGTCATGTTGCTTATGGCAATGTATTGCCAGGAAAACTGGCAATACAGAATGTATCAACTTCCTGATCCCTCCTGCTGTACAGGCAGGAAGGATCGGGATGATGTACCATCTTCTCTTAAAATGTTTTCCCATGTACTAATTGCTTATCCAAACACTTGTACAAGTGGTTTGGTTTTTTGTTGTTTTTTTTTTTTCCCCTTGGATTTATTCATGCGCTCTTAGATTTTTTTTTTTTTAGTTTCCCTGATTCTGTAGCTTGAAGTGGTGAATGGGTTGAAGCTGGAAGTAAACAGTGTTTGCTTTGCTGCAGAGTATCATGTATTCCACTGTGTGCATGGAACTGGAAGACAATAATGTGCATATTAAAGGAAGTCACTATTAATTATGCAGCTATTGCACTGTCAGGAGTGGATAATTCTAGGTTTCAATGGCCTTGTATCATTATAAGGGTCATGTTTTCCAATGGTGTTTTGTTTTGTTTTGGGTTTGGGGTTTTTTTGTTTTGTTTTGGGTTTTTGGGGGGTTTTTTTGCTGATCTTGAGAGTGTGTTAGACACTGGCAGACACCCGAAGTTCACAAATTAACCACATGAATCTTATTGCTTTGCCTATTTTTCCATTTGTTCTTATGCATATGCTTATCATTCTCTTTGCTTGGAGTTTGCTGCTGTTGCTTAAGCTTTAAGTGTCTTCCTTGCTCTCATCGCGGACTAGTAAATGATAGCATTTCAGTGGTGAAAAAGTCTGGATGTTAGAAGTGGCAACATCAGAAAAAATAGAATAGACTGAGGCAGTTCTGCAACTCATATATGGGAACGTACTCTATGGTCTTTTATAGGAGAATGCCTTGTACTCGGGTTTTTGGTTTTGGTTTTTTTTGAGAAAACAATTTCTTCCTGTATATATTATATATTTACTATTTTGTATTGATCAAGATGAGAGGTCTTATGTGCTTATTTGAAATCTTCTTGCGTAGGCTGTGAGCAGTACTCCCGCCTTTCTGCAGTGGATCTGGAAGAGCTATAGCGCAGGCATCGCGCCCGCCTCGGGCAGGAGGGCAGGCGGGATCGGGTGAGCGGGGGAGAACAGCCGGAGGCCGAACCAGCTCCCGATTCTACCCGGGCGCCGGTTCGTTTCAGCTTGACAAGGCTCTTGCCGTCACTAGATGGCAGTCTGTCCTCCGAGATACAAAGGGCCATCAAGCCTGCCTCCGAAGTTGAGGATTAATATGATTTGGATCAGTTCAGTCAGTATTAAATCACTTATATTGTTGATGAAACAAAAATTTACATCACAGATGAAATGCATTGTTCGCGCTCAAGCGCGAGTTCTGCCGCTGTGGACCACTCGGCGTTCGGCTGTGCTGCTGTTTTTCTCTTCCCCCCTGCTCTCATCACAAGTTTTCAGTTTATTTGAGTTGGGGGGGGGGGGGGAGGTTGGGGGTTTTTTTGTTTGTTTGTTTTGGGGTGTGTGTGTTTGATTGTAGGAGGGAAAAACAGTGGGAAAGGAAGTTGAAGGAAAAGTTGTGAATACATTTGAAATTTTATTTCCATCTTCGTAGGTTACTAAACCACAGAGAATGGGGTATGCACTTTACTGCCAAAAATGTTGCTCTTTTCCTGGAAATTATCATTACAAGAGAACTTCTAAGCATTCCACTTCAAAACTTGTATATGACTTCATTTATATTTTTTGTTAAATGAAATAATTTAAAAATGAAAAAGTCTGTTTGCAAAATAACAGCATTTACAGATCTGCATTTACTATATTCTTAACAGCCCTCATATTGTAGTGCCTGTGCAATGTTTTTATTTAATAAGGCTTTTTAAAGAAAAACCTTAATTTTATTTTCTTTCTCTTCTGAAAAAACTGTTTGCAAACTATTAAAATACTGTACTCATTTAATACTGTACTCATTCGTTTAGCAGCATGCTACCCAAAAGATCTTGAAATATGTTTTTTTTAGTTATATATGTAATGTTTTCAGAACAAACATTAAAAATGTACATATACTGCTTAAAGAGTATTACAGTGTAGAATATTTAGAATAGCATGTGTTGCATGCTTTTTCTTTTATTTCCTTGAAAATATTTTAGAGTAATTTTGAGAAATTTAACAATCAAACAGATATCTGATGTATCCTACCTCATTTAACCATTCACTGCATGCTGGATTTTTTTCTGAACAGCATGTCAATATTGCATCAATATCATCATTAGGAATTTTAACAATCAAACGGATTTGCAGTGTATGCCTATCATGATTAGCAAGCATGTGCTGCATATTTCTATTAACAGCACGTCAATATCATCATTAGAAAATCAGCAATCAAATATATTTGTAGAAGAAGCATATGCTGAGCATCATAATATTTAGAATCCAGAAAGGCTTTGCTTAGCATAAGTCTATTTCTACTTCACTTTATTTCTGCTTCTTATCAGAAGGGCTGTCTTGATACCATCTTTTACTGTAAAACCTTTAAAATGGTGTTTCTGTAAACATAGTATGATATAAACATTTACCAGAAACTCCAGTAATAGTGCATTAGGATTCACAAAGGTATCATAAAAGTGTTTATAAAAGACTTACAGTATACTATGCCTTTAACTTTGCAACAAAAGCTTTGATTTTCGAGGGTAACCTTAGTACTGCGTATATGCAGCTATTTATTGCTTGTTCCTGCTTCCCTTTAACTGTGTAAAAGACTTTAAAATGCTTTCTCTGTACGTGTTATTAACTTGTGGTTTAAAGTCTACTATTTAGAAAAAAACCCACCACATCAGTTTACCAAGACCTGAATCTTCTTTCTCATGTATTTTATTGGATTTGTATAAAGAGTGCAACCTGGTATTAACATTCTAACATGATGAAAATGTAGTAGCAATAGGCTCTAATTTTGTGCCATATGCTGGAGAATTAATGGCATGCCCCTATCACTGTAATATAGGAAGCAATTAACTGTTCTTCCACATGCATGTATGTATTCCTTATTTTGATGCGGATCAAGTGCAGTGATTCTTTGATATAGGAAAAAATTGTAATTAGTAAATTCAGTTTTGGATATCGAAGGTCTGTAGAAATTTTGTCTGAGAAGCCAACTGAAGCAATTATGTTCAGAAAAAATATTTTTTTTCTATTAGTTTGCAAAAATGTTAATTGTAAACTTAATGGAGAGACATTATGGTGCAAGTAACTTTTGTAACTTTTGTAAATAACAATTCTTGTGGAGCAGAATTTTGGCCTTCTATCTTTATTACCTGTGAAACACCCATTTATTTTTAGACTTGCTTTAAACACTGTAATATAATAAAGAATGGCAGAGTCCTACTTTAAAGAACCATTTGTCTGGGCAGTAAAAATATAGCCTCTCAACATTTTTAACCAATTATCCATCTTTGTTTATGCTGTTTATGGCTTGTGGGGTAACGGCTCCAGCAGAGCTAATAGTCGGCACGGGTCTGGACATCATTGCAGGAGAAAGATTCACTTCTCGTGGAGATGACTACTGCAGTCTCCCCAGCCTGCGTGAGGTCTCCGCTAGGGTCACGCTCCTGACATCTTGCAATAGGTGAGGACAAGGACATAGCATATACCGCTTAAAGACAGATAGTTTAACCTTGCCTAACATTTCACCTTGGCTACTGTTGTTTTTCATAGCTCCCTTTTCAGAGCTGATATAGTAGCTTTATGGGTGTGGAAGCATGATTTTTATCTTGGCATTGGTTTGAGGATAATCAGGTCATCTGTAGAAAGCAGCCTGAACTCTGACTCTCCTCATTTAAAACCAATGATCTCCCCAGCCTATCTGCCTCAACTGTGTACTCCAGCAATTTGATGATGTTGATTTATATGAAAATGAGTATTATACTTATTTATTTATTTCTTATCCAATGTTTGCTGTATTAAATAAGTTACTCCGCTGTAGTCATGGTAATTGTACAGTCTGGACTTGCTTCAGATGCATCTGTGCCTCATGGGAGCCAGTCACATGGCAGCTATACAGAGATTTTTTTGATGTCATCGAACTGTGTCCTCTGTTCCTATATCTGATGCAGGGGTCATGAACTTTACGTTCAGTAATCGCAGAAAATAGGGCTAGATGAAGAAAAAGCCTTCTGGAGGCTTGCATGGATAGTACAAGCACAAACAGAAACTGCTGACAACTTAGCTTTCCTAACTGTCAGGTACTTATGCTCAGCTGATGCAATAATAATTTGCACAGAACAATAAGCTGTATTGCTGTATATAATATTCTTTTTTCTAATGACTCATTATCCTGGGATGATGAGGAGATGAGTAGAATATAAATGTATTAAAAACATAATTGCTTTTCTATTCAAACAAAAGCAGGCAGCGTATACATTGTGACAAATGACTAATGAATAGGAGTGCAGCTTTTTTGTTCTGTTTCAGTTTATGGCAATGCCTGCCATAACTGCCTATTTAAGATCTTAATTGCTTTCAGTTTTAACAGTTACCTGATAGTTGCTTTTAGTTGGAGAATCATACACAAGAATATGCCTCTTCATTGCAAATGTGGGCTGTTTACAAACCAAGAATGTCAACTTCTTGATTCAAGTCGAACAATTATAAGAAGATTAATTTTGTATAGCTATTGTTATCATACCATAAATAATTGTATAAATAGTGTACAAATGTGGGTTTTTTCAATCTGTTGTAGACAAAATGCACTAAAACCCTTTGAAAATATTGAAAAATGTTACTTTTGAAAATGTCTGCATATAAACAATTTACCTTCTATAGAAATATTATCACCTGACTTGAATTAAAATCTGTGAGTGTTAAAGCCAGCACTCTGCAAGCATCTATGTTCAGTTCTCATACTCATTGGTAAAACCCTAAACTTACGTTGCTCAGGCTAATTATTCTCTTCAGATGACACTGGTCCTGGGTAGCCACTTCCATAAATACATTTGAATGTGAAAGATGCCACGGCAAAATTTCCTTCCACCTACAGATTCACAGTGTACCTTTTCTGTTGATGATCAACATTTCTGGGCTGTAATTTTGGACTCTTCATTATCATCATCTCAGCCAGAACCACCATAGTGTGTGGTATCTTTACATAATTAAACTTTGTGTCTATCCTTGGCTTATTACCCAAACCACAGGAGTCCTTTCCCATCCCCTTGGGGCAATGGTTACGGAAAGAGTGCCTATGCATTATAGCAAATGGTGAACTATCTATTAAATATGAACCATGCCCTGTATCTTTTTCTGGGGAAATTCAGTCTTTGTTGGCTATGTCCTGTTACTAATTTTGTCGGGGCCATCATCAAGGCATCCTTGACAGAGATTGCGGTTAAACTATCTTGAGACCTAAGTCAGGAGAACTCATCTTTTAACTCCTCTCAGGAGACCTGAAGACCATGCTAAAGGCAGAAGCAGAAATAAGTACGGTATCAGCTGCACCAAGACGGGATGCTGGGCAGGCATCAGGCATCAGGTGGTTGTGCCTCACCATCCCCTGTAGTGTGGGGGGCTTCTATGCTAACAAGGCTCAGATCAACTGTGCTGTCTCTGACAAAGTGTTAGCATGAGATCTCTGAGTATATTTGCTGCTTAAATCCAGTGGAAAATAAGATTTGCTTTACCAAAAATAAATGCAATGACATATGGCTTGTGCAGAGCAGTCAAAAACTGACACTCTATTTTTTAATGTTGCTTTAAATGCCTGCAAAAGTTCTGAGCTTTACTGCTTAATTAAAGCTTTACTTTATGAAAACCATGATATGTTTTCTGAGGACTGTGACATGCTCTTTCTAAACAGTACCTATTTAACAGTCTCCCTGTAAACAGATAGATGAACAGATACTTAATGTATGTGGTGGCCAAGTACACTGCTTGGCATATTGTAGTTCTACAGGATGGAGGTACAAGGTGTTCATGCAGGTCCTTCAGTTTGACTCCTCTGAAATAGTGCTCAGACTTCTGCTTTCTTCTCTTTGCTTGTCTTCTTCATATCATCTGGGAAAAAAAAAAAAAATTGCTCAGAGATCCATCTTGCTCATATCCATGAGCCTTTAAGCCAAAGCTTTTGGTGCCTGTCCCAAAAGCAGGTGAATTTTTCCTTAGAGAAATATTTCTTGCATATTTCTATTAACAGCACGTCAATATCGTCATTGGAAAATCAGCAATCAAATAGATCTGTAGAGGAAGCATATGCTGAGCATCATAATATTTAGAATCCAGAAAGGCCTTGAGCCTTGGAGAGGTTTAAAGCACAAGCATGGTCTCATCCCAGATTTCTTTCAGTTCCTTGGAATCCTTGTTCCGCTTGTCTCATACCATGTTTTTTTCAGTATCCGATTTAATTCCTCCTGGGTAGCATAATCTAGGGTTGCGATATTACAGTTTGCACGTCATTCCAGGGCCTCTTCACCTGCTGGATGATATGCACCCAGCAAGCAGTTCCAGCTCGCTGGCTTTCTGCTTTCACAGGTTCTCCAGCCAGGAGCTATAGGGCAGTCTCAGAAGCATCTAGTTTGTGGTTACAGATGCGCTACTATTCTGCATACACTTGGCCTGAGATTTTTTCATGTCGTGATTTCACTCACTCCCCTTGTGTGTCCCTGCCGTAGTGGTAACCTAGAGGTTATACAAATACAGGGGAACCTCACCTACCAGATGAGAAATCTCTGCTGTCCAGTTCAGCATCCATTCGTAAGCTAGCAGAGAGGTTGAAAAGAAATACCAGAAAAGTACTGTTGGGTCTAAAATGGAGCAACAATGAGAAACTAAGATTATCAGATGGAACAAAAGTGCATGTTCGAGCTTGAACCAAAGGTCATGCAATTACCAGAGCCTCTCACAGAGATCTCCCAGTGCATTAAAGTGGTAACACAGAGAATGTCACCTGAAAAACTTGTTTCCTGCTATTAAAAAACAGGATTCCCCCCAAATGCCTGGTGGTCTGAAATCTGTTCTTGGGACTTCTGCATCTTCACAACTGAGATGAAGTATTCTTAAAGTACTGGTTTTTAACCAGTGAGGGAAATGGTAACAAACGGTGTATGTATCATGATGCTTTTGTAGCTGCCAAAATTTGAAGACATTACCTAATTTTTTTAATGTTCATCATATGTAATAAAATACTTTTGATCCTCTGTATGTTGCCAAGGGTTTTGGTAAAATTTGACCCAGATACTTAGGTTTTATATTTATTATTAACACTGTTTTGTGGTGTGTTTGTTTTGCATGATTTTTATATAGACCTCAGTTTTGCAATAAGTTCTCATAACGTCACAACAACACAGTATTAGACTTTTTTTTTTACTTGAATACATCTACCTAAAAAAAGTGTTGAAATACATTCTATTTCATGGCTGCATTTCTACATAATATCCAGGGATGAAATTCCCCCAAAATTCACGTTTCCCCCTCCACCCATCTTAAAAAAAAATTTGGAGAACTTTTCCTCTTAAATAATACATTTCAGAAGATACCTACTTTATTATCAAAGTGCTCTCTAAGACTAGCAAACATATCGTAGTCTGAGATTGCAGACTACTCTAGCTGAAGGAAATAGTTTTCTGGAAAATGTGAATGTAGCTGCATTAATTTTTCCCCTTGCTATATCCCAGGTCCACATTGGTAGTTATTTAAGAGAAGTATTCTTCATGTGTGGAGCAGGAAAACATCCTTAATAATTTGAATTAATATCTAACTTGTAGTCTTCTAATCCCCTTTTTCCTTTATAAAGATTTTGTTTAGATCATTTGTTGCACGTGCAGAAGAGGAATGGGATGTGAACAGATATTATCAAAAGATCAGCTGAACAGGCAGCAGAGAATGGGTTGTGATTAGGTAGTGATGTGTTCCTATTTTTTATGCATAGTTCTGTTTGTAACCTTTGTTTTCACATCTGGCTGTACATTTGGAGAAGGTTCTGTTCTTTTACCAGTTCTATTTATTCTGTAGGATTTTTTTCTTTTTTTGTTTTCCCCGTCATTGCAGACTTTTACTTTTTAGCTATTGCTGTAAATCAGTCAGTGGGAAGAGTGAACTTTATATTGTTCAGTAGGTCATTAGGATAGAATTTGGGATGTTTTTAACTCAGTATTTCAGGCTACAAGGCCCTTTTTTCAATGGTTATGAGTACATTTAATTTCCAGTTTGCCTCTTAGATTTGGGTTCCATTGAAGTGTTCCCTGCTCACAGGTTTGGGTTTTTTTTTTCTTTTCAGATTCATTTTCACACTTGGGCGTTACATTCCTCAAAGGCAAAGCAAGTTGTCGGCTTATTTTGTGTGCAGTTTTTCTACAGATTCACAAGTGTTGCTTATTATAGGATTTCCACCTCACCTCTCCTACTTCATATAAATGGCTAAGCAGCTCTTTTATCTGGAAAGTGGATTCAGTGAAAGCATAGTAAATAATAGTCCAACCTGTGCCAAATAGATCTTGAATCTACAGCTGCTGACCTATTTGTGTCCTGTCTTGTCTTCCCCATGGTTGTTTGTTCAGTTGTGACTCACAAGCACTGGTTCTGCTTTCTTGCTGGGTGGTATCACTTCATAAATATTTCTGTGTCTTGCCTATGGTCCCAGCACACTGGATTTCCAATATTTTGAAAGTGCTTGCTGAGAAGTCATTTGGCATATTATCAAATGGCCACAGCCCAGCAATAAGCTATAGGTGGAATTTTTAATATGAAATTGGCAGGTCACACAACTCAAACCAGGCATTAATTTTTTCCCCTAGATACTTTCTTGTTTTTTCTTTTAAACAAATGAACTATCTGCAGAATTGAATTAGTAATTTCATATTGAAGAACAATGACTGTTGTTTTTGAAATTCTGAAATAGACAGTTCTGTACAGATTTTTTTCCACTCCAGTTTTCAGGTTAAACTTAGTAGGGAAATTAGATACTGTTCACAGTATGGCTGATTTAGAGAAGCCGCCATTGCCCTTTTAGCCTAGAAGTTAAAGCATTCACTTTCTATGAGGCAGATAACGCTGCTTTCCTCTTCTGGTGTCCTGATGAAAACAAGGCCTTGAGTCAAAGAACTCCCTTCCCCAGGAGCGGGCTTCACCTTCCCCAGCCAAGGCTTCATCTGGTCTTACTCATCCCAGTGCTGTAAAGATGCTCCGAGATAACGACCTCTCAGCCTTCCCATCCGAAGCTCTTATTTTTGGATAAATGCCCCCATAACCTTTGGCAAACGATTGTAAGAGTAACTGAGTAAGGGTGACTGTGAAGCTGGGTGGTGAGGGTGCTTACCTAGGAGGAAAGTCACCCTGTTTCGAGTCCTGTTTCTAGATAAAACTTAGTTTATTTAAACTAGCAACATGTTAGCGCTGCTCACTGTGCCTAGTTGCATAGTTACCTTATTCATATCAGACCCAAAAGTGCTTTTACAGGCTGAAGTAATATTAAAAACAATTTTCAAAACGAAAGGCTGCCTAAAATATATACCTTCTGTAGCCAGACAGTGTGATCGCAGCATTCGTTACCTGCTGTCTGGGAGGTCATCCTCATTAACAGCATGAATATAGTTTTCAGACACATGAAACTAATTTATGACAGACATTAAGAGCTTACTAAGGCATGACAGAAATACAGAAGGAGGCAAAGTAGAAAATGTAGTCATCTTTGTCACTAAATACCATACAATAAAGACAGACACTAGTATGCTGCATGTAAATAAGTGTTTGTCTTCCAGGAAATGTGAAACGTAGTCTCTTGTATTCTTAACAGGCTACATACCCAAATTGGCTGTAGCCGATTCCCAAGCCAATTCACATCAAATGGGTGTTCTTAAAGTGTTTTATTATTTTCTGAAAGTGAATATGTAACCTCTGATATACTGCAAAATGTGCTGAACTGTCAAATCTACATGAGGAGGTATTCTTAGAGATACTTTTGCTAATAAACAAGTTTATGACTTCAGCTGAAATAATAGCAAAATAAAAATAATAATAAAAAACCCCCTCCTAACCTTTCATCATCCTCTAGTACTTAAGAACTTACACAGGTAACTGACTCAAAACAAGTTTGAAGTAAAATCTTCTTAATAAAATTATTTTTATTTAGAAGAAAAACAATAAGCTGTACTTTTCTACCTGCTTCCTACTCACCTATGGACACACAAATCACGCAGCATTATTGAGTCCATTGTTCCAGAATAAAGCAACAAATCTAGCTGATGTAACGAGAGTACTTGGGAAATACTGACCTTCCATTTAGTCTTGCCCAGTATTTGGACTGCATTTGGATACATTTGGATTCCTCACGTGCAAATTCAGCTTCTCTCTGTTTATAACTGTAGAGAAGGAAGGTGAAGAGCACCTAGCTTACATAGTGCCACCGTGGTTTGTTTTTCCTGTATACGTCAAAATGCATGTGAGCATTTCAGTGAGGCAACCACGTGCTACTAAGATTAGCTTTTTGTCTTAATGTTTTCTTGTTAACTTGACCACCTGTGAATTGTTGTTGAAGAATTGTGAATCTGAATTGGGTTTACTGCATGAAGCTTGGGAAGTATTTCTTGGGAGGAGCAGTGAGAGAAGCTGTTTAATACTGTTTAGAGAATTGGGAAAAAAAAATAATTACTGTAGCTATTAGATTGAGGGTAGAATGGAAAGGCCACTTGAGGAGGAGAAAAGTAATGGCGGGGGGGGAGGGGGCACAGAATAGCTGAGGGGTGGGAAGAGACCTCTGGGGACCACCTAGTGCAACATCCCTTGCTGAAAGTAGGGCCAACTACAGCAGATTGCTCAAGGCGGTGTCCAGCTGGCTTTTCAATATTTCCAAGGATGGAGACTCCAGAACTTCTCTGGGAGACCTGCTCTAGTGGTTGATAACTCTCACAGTAAGAATGTTGGGGAGTTTTTCATTATGTTTAAGTAAGGAAACCAATTTCTTGGTTTTCTGGCTGTGCCCATTGCCCCTTGTACATTCACTGGGTGTCAGTGAGGAGAGTCTGTTTCCATCTGTACTTTCTCCCACTGGGCACTAGGGTTAGCAGAGCTAAAGATGTTTCATGTATATCTACTGAACTAACTGGTATGCAGGAAATACTTTGGACTGAGTTTAGTAGGGGATTTAGTAAAACTTGGTTTTAAATAGCTCAAGAGTGGTTATCAGAATCAAGCCTTTATCTGTCTCTCCTTTGCTCTGCTGATGCTGGTCTTCAAGGTGTAAGGATATTGTATTAAAATCATGATGAGGTTAATGAGCTCTGAATCTTACTGATTTCTGAGTGTATTGGTGCTGTTGGGAAGATTTGCCAAACAGTGAGAAGGCAGGTTTTTGCTCAGTGAAGATGCTTGAAAAGTAAAATTCCCAGCAGGGTTGGCAGTGAGGGATTTTTAAAAGGAATTGCTATAAAGAATTGTGTAAAATTCCAATTGTGATTGCTTTTTTTTTAAATATAATTTATTTTCAGTACTGCACTTCTCAGTTTTGTTCAGTATCAAAAATATTCATTGTCACTTTAGGCTTTGCGTAGTCTCTGAATTTCCTTAATTCTTTTAAACTTTCTGGTTTGTTTCTAGTAGCATCAGCTATTGGGTGTATAGAGAGTAGGCTGGATCCTGCTCTCATAAATATTTTTGTCTTCCATTTTATTCCACTGCAGTGTCTGGCTACAGGTTTTTCTTGGGACTAGGCTGTTTAGTAGTACATCTGATTTTATGATATTCATGTGTTTTATAATCTTTCAGTTTCTGATATGAAGGGAAATCTTCATCAGTGGAACAATGAATGTTTATGTTGTTATCATTTTACTCTTTATTGGTATAGTAGATTTCAATCTGTTTCCATTTAGGAAAGAGAAAAGAGGTGTTTTTGTTGTGAAAACTTCTTTACGTGACGTGGTAAGGGCTCATATCCCTATCTGGCAAGAAGGTTCAAATTAACTCTGAGTGGGTTACTAGTAGGAAAAGGACTGAAATATTGCCCTGGAAGTAAGTAAACCTGTTACAATGAAGTTGTCAAACAGATGGAGTTGTCAGACAGGATCCTCAATTGCTGTATATAGTTTTGAATAATAACTGTTTAATACAGATGAGAGTGAAAACCAGACTGAGACTTAATATATATATTTATTTATTTTAAATGCAAAAATAAGAGAGGAGGATAAAAATTAACCTTGTGCAGCTTATATTTGGTTTCAAATGCTTACCATCTTGCATGGAGAATACTGAAACCATCATCCCTCATGCAGAGTTAGAACACGTTTCAGGTAATTCAGGTTTAAGGTTGTCTGTATTTTTTGGTCATTATCTCTCTGACTTTCTAAGTCTGTCAAAGTTTCTATTTCATTGCTATGTTATTGACATTTGGAGGCATGCTTGATTTCTTTGTTCAGGGTTGCTAAATATTTGTTTAATAAAATCAACGTGTTATGTCATAGCAACCACTGGCATATGGTCATTGTGGAAAAAATAATAGAAATAAATGGTGAACTTCACTGTCTTGTCTTTCCTACACGAAAATGTAATGCACTGAACCAAAGAACAGTGCTTTGCAGTATTTGTATGCTGGTTTTACGTAATGTCGACAGACATAGTAGCGTATAGGCCGTATTAGACATTATTGCAAAAATCTCCAAAATGTTTAACATCTGTATAAGATGCAACACTTTGCGTATACCTCTGGTTAGGTCAAGCCAAGCAGGTGCAGAAATAGGGCTGGAAAGTGGGAAATGGCAGAAATGGGGCAATGGGAGCATGAACGAATATGTGTGGGAGGGAATTTTGCTCTCCAATTAAGAGAAAACTGATACTTTCATAGAAGCTTCTGTTTTCCAGAAGCTACTTCATATGTGTCTCCGAGCGTCAGTTGCTGCTGTCCTGCATGCTTTTCTCTTCACTCCCTCTTCCTGCTATTCCCTTTTCCTACCCTCCAACAAAGAGATGTAGAGAATGCAAATAAATTGCCTGTCTGAAACAGAGGGAGCTATGGGCTTTGGTTGACATTAGTGTATTGTGGAGGGATCCAGATGCACGATACTCATCAAATTTCTATCAATACTAATTTACTAATATCAATAATAATCTGTTTCCCAGTGGATCAGCTTTCTTGAGCAGGGTCTGTGCACTACTTACAGCTTTCTGAGCCCTTCAACTAAGGTGTCAATAAAGCTGAGCGCTGTTCTGGGGCTATTGACAGTTATTAAAAATGACCTTGATGTAATTTCATGCCTATCAAAACAAAGGCCATATGTTAAGGATTATGAAAAGCTACAGTGAAGGAAAGCAATGACAGGCTTCTGCTGGGTGAGGGTAGAGGGAGGTCAGCATATGTGAAGATTATTGGCTCCCCTCCTCTGCTTCTTTTCCTAAGGCACTGCGCGGTGCCCCTTGGTAGGCAACTGTTATGCTAAAGGCATAATTGGAACAATTTAGAGCTCAGGGGTACACTTTTTTAAAGATCTGTCATAGCATATCATCTCAACAGTTAATGTGGCGTAAAATATCATAAACACTGCTGAGGACCCTGGAGTCCCTATAGCAGGGACCAATCGATAAGACCCAGTGGATGATCTGTCTTCACTCGCAAATAGAGGGCAATGTGAGGAACACTCTCACTTGCTTTCTTATTCTGCCACTTTATAGGCATACTGGGCTTTTGCCCGGGTGGCTGTCACATGCAGGCGAGAAACAATAGTTTGTTTGCACCTCAGGCATGGTGATCAATAAGAAGATTTTGCAAAACTGTGTGCAGATCAAGTCCAAAACATAAATCGGTTCCTGTTAACAATCAAAATGTACCTTGTTATAATACGCATAAATAAGACCACAGTTAGAAATCTAGAAAGGTTACAGGCGGCATAGCATATTACACCCTTTTCCCTTTGCTCTTAAAAATGAGTTGGCAAGAGTCTCCCTATTGACTATTTTTTAATTTTTTTCAAAGTTATTTACATTTCCTCTCTTTGGAGTATGAAAATTCCTCCCCAACTCGGTCAGCATGCATGCAGACCGCACGCTAGCTACTGTGTGTGAGGCTGGTGCTCTGGCTCTGTAACGCTCTTACCCCCAGCGCTGACACCTGGGCCATTTAGTGCAATGGCAAAACCAGGTAAATGGTTTTCCTCATGCTTTCTCCAGTCCCAGCTCAAAATGCCACTTTTAGAAGTGGCAAATAAATGCTATCTCTAGAGTCCCTTCAGTGAAATCCTCCCCTCTTGTGATGCTGGAGGACCAGGTGGGGAGAGGCACCAGACATTCCCGGTCACAACCTGGTGTCTGGGGACAGGAGCAGGGTGGCTCTGCTTTGATAGCCAGCCACTAAATCAACCGCAACACCTTCATGGGGGCCACCTCAGCATGAGAGGGTAGACTTTACATTACAATTCTCTAGGCAGCAGGGAAATGTTAATTTTAACTGGCTTGAAATAAATCGTTTTATGTCACATCAAACTAAAATAACCTTTTTCCTCCCAAGAAAATAAAATAAAAATAGTTCTAGAAAATCTACAATTTCATACAGAAAATTAGCACATAGATTTTTCTACAGAAATCAGAAATTTCTCTTGGCTACATCAGTTGGGATTTTATTTCCAGTTTCTTTTGTATATGCCACAGGGCAAGATATCCACTGCATCATTGTGGATATAGTGTTGGTCTTTCAGGACTGTTGTGAATTAAAAAGTTAATATTAATTCTTTTTCTATTTATGAGGTCTGCAGACCGTGTTGAGTTATCTGAAAAAGAATATAAACATAATTTAAAAAAAACATACTAGAGAAGATACTAGTGATCTGGCTTGAATATAATATGGCACATTACAACTTTTGTTGTTGTTCTTTTAAGAGTCCTTATAGCATGAGTCTGTGACAAACCGTAATCTAAAGCCACAATCGGAGGCGTGTTCTCTCTGACAGGTATTGTCTCCTGCCAGTTGTCTTTATGTCAACACCACCCTGTCTTCTGTGTTGCACCAAAGGTTCAGTAGGTTGAGCAGTGGACTGATGCACTTGAAAACTAATTTAGGGGCAAAGAAAAGTACAGAAAACGCGAATACTTCTTAGCCACATGAGTCTCTCCATCCCGTTAGCCAGGAGATCACACACTTTTTTTTTTTTTCTGACTCAGTACTGTGAGTAATGTGTAAAGGTGGAAAGAAGCCACCACTTAGAGAAGTGAGCAGATCAGAGGTTTTTGCATTTTTCATATACTTAAACGCGTCATGTAGAGCCTGAGACTGCTGGACTGAGTTATTGGCATAATGGCGTAATTAACATTAATGGCCATTACTCTCCTTCCACAGGTTTTCATTGATGTCTAAGCAAGGTGCCCATGGAAACTCAGGTGTGGAAGCCTGTCTAGGGACCATCTTCTTGTTTTCTTTCCAAGACTCTGTTTTGTTGAAACAGAAACATGACATATGGTTTGGTTTATTGAGCAAACAACTTCTTCTGCTGCTCTAAATGACTGTTTAGAGTATGCATGCTGATGGTAACTAACCTTTGTAATCAAACATTACCTAGAAATTGCTACAGATGTACAAACGTGCTTTTCTAGATGAAGTTTTGAACTTGAAAGCCTTGAAAATTTAATTAAAAGAATCTTAAGATGTTATGCATATGCTTATGGTTTCTATGAAATTCTGAAGCTCTCAGTTTTCCTTTTTTGTGTTTCTGATAAATTTCACTAGGAAGCTTGAACCGGTATGTATATTCCCTATATAATAACACTTGTATATCTTACCATCTGTATTGTGCTTATTCTTGTAACATCTCTATGAGGGAAGGAAGTATTATCATAATTAAATTTACAAATAACATAAAAAATATCCATTAAAAAAATGTTCAAATGTTCATGTAAGCAACTGCTGAAATTTTAAGGGGGCATTAAATAAATGTTTGTGCAAAGAAGGGTGTGTTCTTCATTTTTGTCAGGGAGATAGATCTGAACAGTCTCCTTTACTGTGAAACCTTTGAAAAGGTTTAAAGAAAAAAAAAAGGGGGGGGGGAGGAAAAATCGGTAACTTGGAGGGAAGAACCATCCTCACCTTTGTCACTGCTGTCACCGTGGGACTTATTTGTAGTGTCACTTATGTGAAGAAGCCACTTCTTTTTTTTACTGGGATTTTTTTTTGGCTCTTTTTGGCAAATAGAATTTTCTTTACTGCTTTTCTTTTGGGAGTATTGACTAGGATATATTTTATTGTATTTACACAAGCAAATCTCTCTGATTGTTGACAAGGTCTAAGATTTCATGTTATAAGTTACTTTTTCATGAATACCACTACCTAGTACTGTAATTATGCTAAAAAAAAAAAAAAAAGAAAAAGAAAAAAAAGGAAAAAAAGCCTTATATATAACTGAGTGCAAAACTGCTTAGACAGGGCCTCAGTTACAAGTCTGGTAATTATAATGCCTTTGATTTCCATGAGTAGACCAGCAGGTCGAGTGAGGTGATCCTGCCCCTCTACTCTGCTCTTATGAGACCCCACCTGGAGTACTGCGTCCAGCTCTGGGGGCCCCAGCACAGGAGAGACATGGAGCTGTTGGAGTGAGACCAGAGGAGGGCCACGAAGCTGATCAGAGAGCTGGAGCACCTCTCCTGTGAGGACAGGCTGAGAGAGTTGGGGTTGTTCAGCCTGGAGAAGAGAAGGCTCCGGGGAGATCTAATTGTGGCTTTCCAGTACCTGAAGGGGCCTACAGGAAAGATGGTGAGGGACTGTTTATGAGGGAGTGTAGTGACAGGACAAGGGGTAATGGGTTTAAGCTGCAGGAGGGTTGATTTAGATTAGATGTTAGAAAGAAATTATTTACTGTTAGAATGGTGAGGCACTGGAACAGGTTGCCCAGAGAGGCTGTGGATGCCCCATCCCTGGAAGTGTTCAAGGCCAGGTTGGATGGGGCTTTGGGCAACCTGGTCTAGTGGAGGGTGTCCCTGCCCATGGCAGGGGGGGTTGGAACTAGATGATCTTTGAGGTCCCTTCCAACCCAAACCATTCTATGATTCTATGATTCTATGAGTAATGAAAATCATTAAAAAAGCACAAAGTATAGAATAAATAAACAAAAATACAAATAAAAGCAGATTATAGTAAGAAACAATCACAAAAAAGTTAAACTTAATATTTAGAAGATCAGCCTGAAGGCATGATATGAAGGGTAAACATAAGATGACAAAAGCTGTTTGTGGGACATTTTCCACAGTCTCTTTTTTAACCTAACTTTTTAAAACTAAATGGAATTTGTATTTCCATAATTTGTTAGGCAGAATTAGCTTTAGTTGGCATAGTATAGTTTGTGGGTTTTTTCATAGAATAAAGCAGTATTTAAGTTTATATTCTGGCATTTTATAATATGTTAAATGTGTCATTGCTATATTACCAGATCAAAGAGTTCTAAGTGACACTTTCTAATCAAGACTGTCAAGAAGTTTCATTAGTAAACAGAAGCAGGAAACACTTGGGATAATGGTTCAATACATATTTTACAGTTCTGAAGGAAGGATAAATCAGAGTTCAGTGTTGTTTTGGTTTTTTTTTTAAAGTAGCAAGTCACTTTAACGCTGTAAAAGTGAATATTTAGTAAAACACTAAGACAGTGTTTAAAACAAAAAGTGCAATCATTTAGCTGAATGGTGTATTTTATTAGACCCCTGCCCTGTTGTTAAATGTGTTTAGACTGAAACTCTTTACAAAAATGACTTAAAGGTAATCATTTGCACCCAGCACTTCAGATAATAGAAGAATCCTTCCATCCCGAGCTGGCTGCCAGAAAAGTAATTTTAACATAGCATTTAATCTTCTTTAAAGTTTTAGTGCTTATGAGAGATCCCTTGCTGACAGCTGAGAAGACTGAATCTGTGAAGTAGGAGGAGGACTGAAATGTGGGTCTGTGGCATGCAAATGTCTCCTAACAGACTGTGGAGCTTTTCCTATCCTACTTTTGAGAAATATCTCAAGGGGCCAAAGACTACAGAAGTGCATATGTCTATACGTTACCAGTTGCACTCCTTTCTGGCACTACCATCTGGCTCTTAAAACATACTGCAAGGCAGTTTTCAACCTCTTTTTGAGAGGCAGAGGGTGGCACCCTGTGCAAACTGGCCATGGTATGTGACATTTGTTACCTGTCTGGGATGAATTTGAATCCATGGATCTTCTGTGTTTTGGAGTCTTCAAATAGGTGGTTTTGAGATGGGGCTAACAGAGGTCTGTGCTTGCCAAGCATAGATGATATGTAAAACAGGCTTTATGTCCCTTTTTTTCTGCTCAGACTTTGACCATCTGTCCAGCATTTCTGGGTGTTTGACAACACAGGCAGAGTGCAAACTCCACATGGGCTTGTAGACGTCTGACAGAGCTATTGTTAGGTTACTTTATGCAGTTCATGGAAGTCATAAATGAACAATAGGCATATCCAAACTGAAGACTGAATTTGGCCTCTTGGTCTTCCATTTTGAGATAAAAATTTATTAGGCAAATTTTCCTTTAAAAAAAAAATATATAGACACAGATGTCTTGAAAAAGATTTCCACCAAAATGACCTTTAATATAAACTTCCCTTAACTTTTTCATGCTCTCACAAAACTGTTACAACTGGGAAGATTAGTATTGGTTAAAAATCTGTACAATAGGGATTCTAAAAGGGAAGATTATAGTAAGTCACACTAACTGAGAACAGTTCTTATTTAGGAGGGAAAAGTAAGTTTTTCTATTGATGAGAGAAATTATCCAGCAGTTACTAGAAAGGTTCCTCAAGGATCAGTTATTGGACCAAGATTATTTCATATGTTTATTAATATTCAGGATAAAAAGTAAGGATGTGCTAAAGCCATATGTTGACTGCACAAATCTGGAAGGCATCGTAATGTAAAGGTTTGGAAAGATCTGCAGGAAAAATTGGATTATTTTAAAAACTCTTCAGGGAAATCACGTCCTCTGCAGGCTTAGCTTTGTCTCCTTATTCAGGCAAGTCTATTATAGGATTAAATCAGGCATATTTTATATTGGTTTCTGTGTCTTTAAGCATTTCTGCAAATTACTTGGGAGTCTGAACAAGGAATGGCCCAGCAAGGGTGTTGATGAGAGACATATCTGGAATATCTTTTACATCTTTTTTTTCTCCCGTTTTGGAAGTTCTCCATTTTGTGCATATTGAGTGTCTGTATAAAATTCTATTAGGAGAATCTATAGTTCTTCAAAATTTGTCTTAAATTTAAAAACAAACAAACAAACAAACCACAACCAAAAAACCCCCAACCAGCTAACTTCTTTAATATGTTCTTTTAAATGATATGCCAGTTACAATGGTCTTGCATGGGCCAGCTCCAGTGTTATTAACCTGCGTTGGCTTCTTTTTCCAAAATTAAGTCTTTTATTGCCCTTTAATTGCCTTTAATATGCAATGAAGAGAATAGTCCTCTATCTTTAGACATGTGCGCTCCTCTTACTTTTAGATTAGTTGTTATCCAAATCAGTATCTTACGTTATTAAAATGCTTTATGATTCAGAGCTCTGTCTCTCTAGCCTCTCTCATCCGTAAAACTTACTGGCAGATCTGTTTTCTCAAGCTGCCATAGAAGTGCATTTTAACATCCTCAGATCATCTCACCTGTTTCACTGCTCTTAGCTTGATCCTTCTGAATCATTTGAAATATTTATATGAATCCAGCCTGATGACTGTATTGTTCTGTACTAACTTTCTGTGAAAATGTTCCTGTCACTTTTTTTTATTTTACACTTTGCTTTCTGACACTTAACATTCCTATTTCCTTATTCTCACATTAGTATTGTCACATGTCTGTTCTGGTTGGCTCAAAAACCATGTTGACCCACCATTTCTAAATTAAGTATCTCACTTTTTGACTTGGTCCCATTTACATTTCTTTTAAAGTTATTGCTTACACTGCAAATGTTCAGAGGTCAGCTATGCTTTTTTACATGTTTGGGGTACTTTATAGGAAGATCCAGTAGACTGAATGACCTGATGATCATATGGCAATGCCAATCTGGTCTTAGTCCAGAGTTTTGAGATGTCTCTGAGAAAGACCTGTTCATCCACAGCTACGACGGCTGACAGACCACTGCAGTCCTAGATGTCAGTGTACCACGTGGTCCTTCATGATTAGTGTAACACTGTCATGCCAGGTGTAGATTGATACAATGGTCTGCATGCTTTAACGATCTCTGCTATGAAGAAGTTCCCTTATATCACAATGTTATTTACAGTGTTAATTTCCTGGATGTTGGCTGACATCATTAGGAACATGGCAATCATGTTTTGGCCCCGTGTTGTTATAAATATCTTACAAAGGGGGCCTAAAGATTGATGTGATAGCAACAAACATGAGAACAAAAATATGAAGAGGTTCTTAGCTGTATACACTGTTAACTATAGTTTCCATACAATATATTGCCTTGTGTTCCAAGAAAGCAAGTTGTACATTATATATAAAGCCCGGAAAAACAACTTTCCCCGATAAACACTAAATCTGTCAATTTTGTATTAAAGAAAAAATAAGCTTAAGACCATGATCTCTGACAGCAGGGAACAAGAATTACTCCTACATACCACTGGCTACTGTGTTTAACAGCTCACTGCTTTCAGAAGAAATAATGCATCAATTATAATGCACCAATTCAACCACATCATCATAAACCAAACTCTCAACTTCTTAATTTTAGCCCCCAGGTGCTTGCTCTTAATATGATAATGACGGGATTACAATACAATGATTTAAAAAGTACAATGTGAATCAAAGTGTAAAATTTACCCAATTAAGTGCAGTCAGTTAGATCTTGCTCACAACCTAACCCTTTTCTTCCACCATACTTTGTTTCTGCACATACATCTATGAAAGCCATTGAGTAACCCTACTGGTTTTTCAGTTCCATGGAATGAAGCTGTTACCAAAAAGCAGCTGGCCAGTTAGTCTACCAGTCATGAGTCATAAGACCTAGTCTTAATGAAATTTCCTAATCAGGAACTAATTTGTCGTGCATGATTTTGTGTCAGACTTGCTGTTCTAGTCCCAGAGAGATTTATGTTTCAGTGGTGCAAGAAACGACTGCTTTAGCAATGAAATTGCAGTTATAATTTGGAAATCATAGTATCTGCCAGTAGCTAATAGTTGTTCTCTGAAAGACAAAAGGTGTTGTGTTCAGGTAAAAGTAAAAATGAACAGTTTGTGTTGAAGGAGCCAAAAGTCTTTTTTTTTTTTCTTTTGTAGTAGTAGTAGTTTATGACAGAATAATTATAACTCTTGCTTTAGTCTATTATGAAATGTGCTATTTGTTATGTTATTTTGCAAATGTAAGTACTAATCACGGTACATATAATAGTACTCATCAATATTTTAGGTCCCTTGAGATGTTTATTATGGAGAAACATTACCCAAATAGCAGGTAGTTTTATCCTTAATGAAGATCTCATATATTAATTTATAAACTAGAAGTTACCTAGTGCATTTCGTATGTGCTGTTATCAATGGTTAATGTACTGAACAGGGGATACTTGGGACTGAACTGTCAGTGGCAGCAAGTTCCCTACAAAGTGCAGCAGTGAACTAAGTTCAGAATTCAACTGAGTTCAGACTTTATTTCTGGGTCAGAGGAATGTATATTTTTAAATCATTTTAAGTGGCTTTGTGTTCTGTACTTGTCTGCCATACGTTTCAGTTTACAGTTATCTTTTCTCAGGATTAAGACTTCCTAAAATGTTTTTATTTATTCTTTGATCTGTCCTGATGCGTCCTAGTTTTATTCTTTAGCTCTGTTACTTTTGGCTGTCAAAAACCTGAGTGAATGGGCCCTTCTCATTTTGTTCAGGAATCCCTAAAACATGCTCTATGTCCAATTTTTCTTTTTCCTCCCACCCATCCTCCAGTTGCCATCTCTGAAGCTGCCGTAAACCTGCTGCAGTTCCCTTGGCTTAGCTGCCTGTGTTGGAAAACACATCTCTTCGCATAATTATAGTATGTGGTTACTGTATGTGTATGTACTGTAAAGGCATGCCATTTTCACCTATATCTTTCCTTCTTCAGAAAACTCTCCAATATAGTTCAAGGCTATTCACTGTAAGGGTTCTGTATTGCGTGGTGTATCAGTACAGTACAAGAAAGAGGGCTGCTTGGGTTGTATTTTGAAGATCTCTCACCTATATTTCTGCCTTTTTTTTTAGGAGAGATCAGTGACTCCTGTCTCTGAAGACTGCTGAGAGAAGGACCTTGTTTGCTGCTTGTCCTGGACTTGCATAATAGCATGGGAGCAAAAGATAGGAATAGAAATTAATGTTAACAGGCTCAAAAACTCATGCAAAAAAAAAAAAAAAAGTCAGATAAGACTGTAAAGAATAAATTCCCAGTTATGCCACTTTTAAAGGCTTGGCCTACAGCTAGCTGAATGTTGGTGCATACCAGGTGGGCTAACTGCTCAGTTTTGACCAAGGGGGTTCTGTCTATGCCCTTGTGCAATAGCACAAAAATTCACCTGCACACCTTGAGCATGAAGATATGCTGCACATTCCAAAACTTGCATGTGGATTCTGCTAGAAAGCAAAATTGGAGTGTAAGGGAAACTGTGGTTTGCTGCCATTTTACTGCTCATGTGGCCACTATTGTTTCTGACAGTAGTTCACCTGCAGCACGCACATGAT
>NC_072853.1:102525129-102587629 GCF_028858705.1 Grus americana
ACAGTGTGTAACTCAGTAAAGCTCAGGCCGTAATGTACTTACTTGTTTTGGACTGATTGAATAGGGCAGTTACTAACTCTAGGATTTAGGCATGTGCTGAAATGCTTCACTGAATTTATTCATAATTCAGTCAGTATAGAAATTTGGTGAACCCTTAAGAGCTTTCATGAATGCAATGAAAAATAATATGAATTAAATACATGCTTAACAGATTTTCTAAGTAGGCATTTACTGTTAACGCCAATAGAAGACACTTAAATATCCTAATGAGATGATGCACAGGCTTGAACACAGGCTTGAAGTTAACTTCTAAGGTGTCACTCTTGTGCTTATAATTATTTTTGTTTAAGCACTTTTGAATTTGCTGAATTATAACATCCTCACCAAATTTTCAGAAGAGCTAATTGTATGCAACACAGTTAAAGACTTAGCCAAATATGCTTTTAATAGCTTTGCTTTCTTACACAAATATTAGCTAAGGCAGTTGAACGGCAAAGCAACCTCAATTCAGGGACGTTATTTTAGGGTCTAAACTGCTGTGTGGAGCTCATACAATGTAGATGTATGTACGTAGAGAAAATGTAGCTGTTTTACATTGACACCAGGTGAGACTCAAAGATCTCATTGTTTTTACTGAGGACGTTGAGTTGTTATGAAGGGTAATGAACATTAGAAAAAAAATTATATTGTGAATGTGACCATCTGTACATTTTCTTGGAAG
The DNA here is from genome assembly GCF_028858705.1 of Grus americana. Lineage (NCBI taxonomy): Eukaryota > Metazoa > Chordata > Aves > Gruiformes > Gruidae > Grus > Grus americana. The sequence continues at coordinate 102,525,851 of NC_072853.1, forward strand.
ATTTAGGGCAAAGCTTGGTAGTCTAATATTGGTTTGCCTGGGATTTGCTTTGATGGAGCAAGAAAGTGTTGAAGCATGCTCTGACATGGCATCAACAATACTGAAATTGCCGTTTTTAGTGTGGTAGAGCTTTGCAAACTTTCCCCAGCTCACTTAAAAAACGATTAACAGTTTCCACATGCAGGCCTCTGATCTAGAAGTCTTACACTTGGAAAAATAAAATTCAAGTTAATTTTGCAGCCCTGTCTATTTCACATGGGAAGGTGCCTGACTTGGTGACTGATGCAACAGTCCCTGGGCAGGACAGAAGACCTGTTCCGCAGTTAGAACATGTCTTGGTGATGGAGTGGGCTTGCATGTACCATTTCCATTTATATGTGCTTGCATGCCCAGTTTCCCTAAGGTAACATTTCCTATTATTTTTTTGGATCATAAAACTTCTTCACATAAGTAAGTTTATTTATTTCAATCTATAAATAAAACTAAGAGTGCTGACCAAAGCTCCAGTTGCTCTTTAGAATATATAACCATCACAAAAGTAAAATAATAATAAAGTAAATTAAATTGTTTCATGATTTATTTCCATCAACTATAATTTCTAGAAATCCACATTTATGACTATAAATTTGATCTGACAGATCCTTTGTAGATTAAATAAGGCTCAAGAGTTGCATAAAAGTACTGCTATTCATTTGTCAGATTTCATTCCCTGAAGTTGCATAGAGTTCTGCCACCCTGTCTTCTTGAAAGTTTACCCCACTGCTCTGCCTTCTTCATCCTCACCCCACTTCTTTCATTTGATTTTTCTTTCTGTTCTGTCTCCAGGCTTCAAAATTCCCGTCCTATTTTCAGACCCAAATCTGTCATTCTTTTAGTGTATACCTTTATACACCATTAATCTGAAGCCCTGAACGTGTAGGGAAGCTGAGGACAGAGGAGTTGAGAGAGTCGAGTCTATTCATTTGACTGCAAGAACATGACAAGAAGGAACCAGATAGATCTATGAGAGATTTGTCCTTTTCAGCCTCAGGGTAACCGCAAAAGGATAGATATCCCAGAGCATCAGAGATATGGGTTTGCGGCAGCGTGGCTTTAAGCAAGTTAGATACCAGAAATATGTACCATATAATGTATACAAGTAAGGCGCAGTTTCAGAGCACCTCAGTTCAAGAAGACTTCATTCTCCGTACAATGACTAGAAAGAGGTTGTTGCCTGGAGGAAAGGATAGAGGAAGTACGTGTATTGGGGTAAATGTTTCAGATGCTGTAAATTACACTCTTCCTATCTATCTTGACAGCTTTATGACTTCAAGGACATTATTGTTCTAGGTTTCTCAGTTCTCTATTCTTTGAAAGACCACATCTTCATGATTCATAAAGATGTATTTCACTGAATGAGTGTGTTCTTATGGAAATAGTAATATGTGATATTTGATAACTCTAGGAAGTTATTTTCTACCTTGTCCACCTTTTATATGTACAGTGATGTAGGAACCTACCTCTCACCAACTGAATATGTATGAGATCCCAAGGCTGATATGAAAATAATTTTGTCCAATGAATGATGTGATCTCTCAGTTATTAATGTCATGTATTGTACTACTGCTAGGACCATCCTATTCAATAAATCTAATTTGTCTAATCTAAACTGTCCAGCCCTGTAATTCTGATCAATTGTTACCATTTGGCAAGACTGTGAGCTTATATTTTCTTTAGTGTTGTCTTACCTATGCACATAACCAAATGAATGCTAGGGCTATTCGTAGTCCTTAAAGTTAAACATGCAGAGGTAGGAAGGTTATGAACCCTGAATACTTGGTATTGTCATCTTAACTGTCTGTAGAGAATCTAAGTTTAGTACTTTCTGAATTTCTTGATATAAAGTCAGTTTATTTTTCCCACAGAATTAAACCATTTGTGATAGACTGTATTATTTTGCCTGACAAACATTAGCAAGTGCTCACGTATCTTGATCCATCAAACAAAATTATTCAAGCGAGAGCTGTTCAGGAACTGTCACATCCTCAGCTGAGGAAAAGCACTGCCATGAGTATGCCTGACCTGCTAATCTTTGTCAACTGAAAGTAAAATAGATTAGCTTAAAACACCTTCAAGCAAAAGAAGACTTACTGCTGGAACCACAGCACCCCAGCTATGCAGTTTCCAGCCTTGAGGTACTTCATATCTAGCCAGTTTGGAGTGTAAGATGATTTTGCTACTTTCTGCTTGCCATAGTCATAACCTAAGGTGTAAGTCCCATCATTAGTCACTGGAATATCACTATCCATATACCATGTTGAAACTTTCTCAAAGTGAGTCATCTACCACGAGGAAAATTCAATATTTGTGCAGTATTTTAGGGAGGACAGTGTGGCCAGGACTTGGAAGGAAAACGGTTCTGTTCGTCACTCCATGGCTTTGAGTAGTGAAAAAAAAGGTAGTAGAAACACATACAAGGTGTTTCGTACTGCTGCCAGGTGTAATTATATAATTTGCAATTATCTTTTGGGATCTCTTGATGACAAGAGACGAAAATTAAGAGGTACTATTACTACTTATGATCACATATAACAAACAGCAGCTGCTTTTTGTTTCTTTGCTTCCTGCCCTCTCCCTCCTATGCCTTAACAAACTCTACACTGCCTGCTTCCTTCGCTTTCTCTCACCCTCTCCTTATGTACATATACCTATAGGTTTATATATGGAAGGAGATTATTCCTTGGTTGACTTCCTGCATGCCAACATGCAAGCTAGAATGAACTTTCTCTGCCTAATTTTAACTAACCTGAAAAGAGGAGTTCTTCATGGGAATGCTGACACAACCTTAACTAAAGCTGTGTGAGCACGTTGCTATAATTTATAATGTCAGTCTATATTCCAAACGGTTTCTCTATATACTGCATGCTCCACTCAAACAGGAAAAGAAGGTATTGCAGTGAATTATTGCGTAATTAATCATTTGACCATGAGGGACTCATTTACTAATTAAAAACGCAAAAAGAGTAAATTGAAATAACCAGTGACTACTAAATCACATCTTTTGACGTGTCAGCAGCATTGTAATATATCATAATGTATCAGTCAGAAACATACAGATCCTACATATTCCGTTACCTTTTACTTCAGAGCTGCCAAAATCATTCATTATACTTCCAGTGCAGTTTCTAGTACTATTCATACAACTACCATAGCATGCTAAATTGAGATACGAGATACCACTCAGGCTGATGTATGTGCATAGTAATAGGTAGAAACGTATGATTCTCTGCTCTGCTGACTGTGCCCACTGCCTCTGAGCATATCACAGGGGGACAACTCTGCTTGGACAGGATGATCTCTGGGAAATAAAACTGTGACTTATAAGTCTACATTTCAGGTCTGTCTAGATAGTCCTGCCTCGGTAGCATTTGTGGCAGGTACATCAGGTCTGTGCCTTTAGCTACAGCTGCTCATGATTTGCTATACTGGCACAGACCCACCTTCATTGGTAGGTTAAGGTGGTCATAAGGTGTCTGTGAGGCTGTGGGTCGAAGGATTTGACATATTGCACAGCTACAGTGCTGAGGACCATCACCTGTAGGGTGGGGTAGGAGAGCTGGTAGGAAACCTGAGCCAGAGACATCTCAAGCCAGCACAAATTACCCTGCATACCTAAGTCAGACTATCAAGTCCCAGATTGGCACAGACTTCATGTGTTGTATGTTTTTACCCACCATGGCCTTTGGAAAGCGTTCAGTCAGGAGGCTTTTAAGTAGTCGTGGGGAATTTCTGTGCCATTTTGTTTTACAGTGGGGGTGAGGGAGAAGAGGATATAAATTTCCTATTATTGATGTTAACTGAAAACTTCTGCATTGGTAACCTTGTACACCAAAGCTGCATTTACTTTGTGCGCGTAAAAGATGGAGATCCATCTATGGCTCCAAAAAGGCTGGGAGAGATGTGAGAAGTACAGTTCTAATTTGATAAACAGCTTCACTAAGTTGTAACTTTTATTTTCTTACATTTGTTCTGTGTTCAGCAGGAAACTTATCTACATCTCACATTGGTAGAAATAAGATTTATTAATATGATTTTATGTAAAATCATCATGGGGAATAGAGCTGGAGTCTCTCTTTTCTTAAAAATAACATTGAATTTATTTGCCTAGCTCCAATTAGAATGAATTAATTATTGCATTCACATGCTGATCCATTGAAGAAAATGGATAGTGCTTATTAAGTAGTGTGGCTTGCAAGTCCTCTATTACTACTGGAATATGAATGAAAAAGGTAATATGCCAGTTTAGCTTTCATGTCCCAAGCTCAGCTTCCAGGCTTGTAGCAGGGAGGCTCGTTTTCATTTTCTTAATTGGAGAGACAGATCCACTTCTGGAAGCTGTTGTGTGACAATGCTTTCATCAAAACATTTTACTTCAGTATGTCAAGTAGTCTGGGGATTCCATAGTACTAAAGATTGCCAGTATTAAAGGTTTCATGCAAAACCTGCTGATTTATATGGGAAGTTGGGCTTTTTGCATTCTAGAATGGTAAATATTATTTTCTTTTTATACCTTTAATTCATCAATTTATACTAAAAGTAGAAGGAAAAGAAAGTACATTTTTGCAACAGGAAACTAGGAAACAGGTAATGGTTTCTCATGGATTAGATAACTGTGTCGGACTTTTCCCTGAAGAGAAATGCAAAATACAGAAGAATATCAGTTATTTGCTAGTCTTTAAATTATGGGAGGAAAAAATATGTCAGGGGGGGAAGAAGGAAGTTGTACCTCTTTTGCAACTGTGGCATGGTAAATAGTACTGTTTTAGAAGAATCTACCAATCTAACATTTCATGGTCAATCTGTGTTTTTGTCATATTACTGATTTTTTTTTTTTAAGACAAGCTGAATATTTCTAGGAAAACTACTGTGCTGTTTAACTTTTAATTCCCAAGGTGTCACGTTCGGAGTCTGTAACAATGGTTTATGTTAGCAAACATGTTGTTTAATAGTTATGTGCTCTCTCCACTTGTCTTCAAATATTGTGATTTAGATAGAACCCTAATGCACAAGAGCAACTTGTCCCCAGAGCATTATTCAGAATATAAATGAAGTGATATTATAACAGAGCCCTCACTTAGCTCAGCATAATGAATATGAAACATCATGTACTAGTGACCAAGGTCATGGTATGAGAATGAATTACTCTATTAACTTCTCTTTTAAGTAGCATTAGAGATAATAAATGAAGAGATTTAATGGGATTCTGATAATATTATTCATGCAAAAGTAGCACACTTTATCTTACTAAAACAATTAAGATCTGTTTTGAAGATATTTTACACTTTGGAAATATGATGCTTAGAAGTGTTTATTGCATGTTGCAGAATGCATCAGCATTAGCCAGTAATGCAGATAATCTGATAAAAATCGAAAAGCTGATTTGTATACCATGCTAATTCAGGATCATCTCTTTGGGCCTAGGTATTGTCCAAATGCTCCATAAGATTATGGCAAGCTTTAGTAGTGATATTAGATTAAATTCAGTTCTTTTGCTTATAACTCTTTTTTTTTTTTTTTTTCAAAAAGAAAATTACATCCATCATTCTTCTCTATAAACCCTCTTTAGCTGCCTGATAAGTAGTATACAATATCGTATTTTAAGCCTGGCATATTACTTTTTTCATCCAGACATATTTAAGCCTCCTCTGTCAGTTATACAGTATATTATTTCAGGGATAGAAAGTTTTGTTATTACTGTGATACCTCCATATCTTAACCATAAAGAGACTCAGTGATTTGCCGTGTGTTCCACAGTGCACTCACATGTGTTTAGGGGAAATGTAAGAGCAGTTGATAAGAGATTACTCTTCAATTTGCAAGTGACCACAGTGCATGGAAACTTGATGCTGTACATAGTGGGTGGTTTTGTTTGTTTTGTTGGTTGTTTATTTTCTTTATTTCTCAAATATTTTTCATTAATTGAATGTATTGCTATTTGAAAAATAATTATGTGAGAAGAAAACAAAGATATAAAATTCTGAATTGTTGCTTGGGGTGAAATCTGCTCCTAAAGTGTAGCAAAAAGCAAAAGGGAATATGGCTACAGCATGAATGTGGATGAAGATAGCATATCTTGGACAGAGTGCCCCTGCTGCTAATTCTAAGTGTCCTCAGGGTTTTTTAGGGAAAAATATAGTGCAGACTTCAGTGTACCACAGGCCTATTAAGCTGTCTGTGGGCACACGCTCTTGGACAGTGCAGTAACTAGCACCAAACCTGATCTGGCTTCCAGAGAAATTCAGAGTATTAAGTCAAGACCCTCTTTTCTTGTTTGTGGGATAAATGTTGAGGTTAAAATCCTCTGCTCTGTTTGTTCCTTTAAATAAAATGCCTGTCTGTACAATGACAGAATTCTAACTGAACTTCCTGTAAACTCTATAAACTTCCTCTGAAGTCAGGAGAAATGCTGTAATTTAGCTTTTTTTTTTTTTTTTTTTTTTGGTAGCAGAATTAAGAGCAAAATTCTTCTCCATTGTGATTTACTAGCAAACAGCTTGTGTAGGCAATCCAGACTCAGAAAACTCTTTGATGTATTGCATGTGCTTGATAACTAGCATATTTGGAAAACAAACTTTTTCGTGTGTGTGCTCTCTTTGTAGCTCACAACAATGGTTAAAAGCCCTTACCCATCAAATATAGGAAGTATGCACTTTTCTATCTTGGATCATGAATTTTTTGTGTGTCATTATACTTAAGACCTAATGTAGATTATATAACAGCTTTGGGAATTTTTCTACTCTGAATTTTGCTGAGGTAATGTAAGAACAGGTTCATCCATGTGCGCTGTCATAAATACCCTCTGTCCAGTCAACTGTTTCCCTCAACACATCGCTTCCACTGGTGAAGAGTAGCAGGATGGCCATAATAGCTCAATAAAGTTTTAAGAGATAGTTTGGTGCATTTGTTGCATTTCAAATTGCAGAAAAATTCTGCCCTCTCAGACTCTTGTTAAAAGCAGAGAGCCCTGGGGGAAATGAGCCATTGTAATTAGGACTGTAACATATCTCTTCAAAGCACAAAGTAGAGTCAGGTAAATGAGCGTCCTTGTGCTATTTATACCAGCTTCTTAATTATGCTTAACGTGACCAACTCAACTTGATCTTGCATCAATTTTGCAAGTGTAAATAGATCTAAAGTTTCAAGGGTAAGATCACATTACACCTTTACTTAGAAAATGTCTATGTATGTGAATGAAGCAGATTTATATATATTAAATGAGCCAAGGGACATGTGTCCATAGGATTGGTGGAAAAGGAATTAAAGTATTAGTTTCATATTTTATGATTAATGTTCTTCTTTGCATAAGATCTGAAAGTCTAGCTTAGATCATGAAAGGCATGTTGGGTTAAATCTTTCTTTGCTATAAAGTATAGTCATTATATCTCAGCTAACTCTAACAAAATCCCTAATATCTATGCATGCCTGGAGCCAAAATAGGTCAGCTCATGGGATATTGCATTATATTTTATTATTTAAACTTTAAGTGATTAGTTTAGCACTTAAAAGCTTTGGAAAGAATTAGGTTACTGTTCTTCTCTTTATCCATAAGCAAACTGACATGCAGATGGACACTGAGCAGACTTGTTCCATGTTTTCTCTCAAGGCTTCCCTCAAAAGTTAAGGGCTGTCATTTTTCCCCCAGTTGTTAATTTCAGCATTAGAGTGTAATTGCAACATGTGGAAAATACACATATAATGAGGACATCCTTTTTGATTTTGAAGACAAGGCCAGATTTTGCCTGCAGTCTCAGAATGGACTTGAAAAAATACGTTAAGTAAAGGGAAGGGAAGGGAAAGAAGCTGCTACTTATGCCTCAGTCTGGATTTAGGTAACAGAAACCAAATGGGAAACAACCTGATCCCAGCAAAGTCAAAAGGATTTTATTCATCAGGGAGGGTTCTTTTTCTCATATGTACAAGGAGCACTTCAGAAGTAAATGGACATGATTTAATTAATTGCTAGCTCTATTACTTTCTGAATTTGTCTATTCACGCTCATAAAACACTGAAAATCTCATAATTGAATTATATGTTGTGTTATATAGTCAGAGTACTGTTAGGAAGGTCTATTCTGCAAGTTGATTTTCTTAGTGTTCCACTGAGGTTTGTATTCCTTTAATTTGTTAGATTTTCTTTCACAGCTTCATTTTAATTTATGTATCATGATGAATGTGACTAAGTTATCTGATAAAAGCGTACAGGATTTTTAACATGCATCTCACTGGCTTAAAATCATAGCTGAACTTTATGCTCAGTACTGCACTGATGGCTGAGTTGACTGTTACCAGCACCCTTATTCGCTGTACCGCATTAGGAATCTGGAACCTGATGTGTGCTGTCAGCGCTAGTCAGGAAAATACAGAAGTACAGGGCTTTTTATTTTACAGATTATTAGAATATTTATAGCCTTTGAAAAGTAACCTTTTAGTAGTTTAATTCCTCAAACATAGTGCATGCCTTGTATTTATCAACCTGTGTTGTAGAAATAAAATGTGGAAGTAGGTGTAAAAGTTGCTGGAGTTCTGAAAACAATGTGAATTGAAACAGGTAAGTTCAAGGCACTTTAATAGAAGATAGGCACAAAATGAAATGCTCAAGAACAGAATGGGTGTGGTGACACTCAGTGTGTTGACCTAGCAGAAGTACTTGGGGACTGCACCTACAGTGTGTCTTACTGTACGCAACAGAATCACATCAGCCCTTTTAATAAAATAGGAAGTAAGTGCCTGTTTTGCGTCAGTCTCTGCTGGGAGTTGAATCAGTGGCTAAGCCCATGTGAACAGTCTGATTTGGACAGATAGGTGCAGAAAAAAAAATAATTTGACGTTATCAGTTGCATAAGGGAACTGACCAAAGTAATCTCAGAATTAACAGGCTTCAGTACTTCTCATCTTCATGTTTTCATGCCGCTATGGTGCTTAATTTAATAGTGGAAATGTTCAATTTTTTAAAAGATCAATGCAGACAATAGGAGAACATTGCTTTTATTTATTGTTTTACTTATATCATGCATAGACAATATAGAGAGCATCTCAAAGGTGGGTTTTTTCCTTATTATGTTATTATATTTACATTAGGAATACTAACATTTTCTTAAATTCTTACTGTACTGATTTCTTCTGTTGTCATTCCTCCAGTTATCAATATCTGAACAGTAATTTTTTCTGGTCATCTATCTTAAACTTCTCTATTCCTTCCTCAGATGCAAAGGGGATTTTACGTAAAAAATAATAACATTCTATTTAGTTATGCATTGTGAGGGAATAAACAAGGACTGAATGACTTGTACCTTTACTCTGATATACATGTCTGAGACCCATTTCCTATTTTGCATAAAAGACAGTCTTATCTGAATAGTTATTGCTTGATAAATGTGTAAAATGGTTGTTCGAAAATACTTTTTCTAATCATGAGGGAATGTGAAAAATATTTTCTTTTAATATCCTAGTCAGAAACATTTTTGGTGGATACCTAAACCCAGATAATGCTAGTAACTTCTAGCTAGACTTGATCTATAGCTCTCATTGAGTCAAGTCTGAAGAAAAATGGTTCAATACCTTAAAAGTAATTAAGACCTTTATCTGAAAAACAGTTATATATGTGCTTAATTTAATGCATGTAAATAATCCAATTGACTTAAATGGGAATATTCATAAGCATTAAGTTAGACACAATTTGCAAGATCAGGAAGTAAAATAGTCCATTTTGTGCAAAGTGCTGTATAAATTTGCTGTGAGTTTCCCATGTGTTTTGGGGACATAGAATAGGTTTCCTCTATACTAGGAGCATCCTAAATCCAGGCTATTCAATTTGGCATCTGCCACTTCTCTGATTATGCTGAACTCAAGCACGTGAAATGAGTGTTTCAGCATCAAGATTCTCTCATTTCCAGGCCATTCTAAATCCTTGCTTGGATATGGGAAAGCATAAGCTTAGGACAGTGGCAAACCAGCAACATATTCTGAGACAAGCTTTTGGACCCTCTTAAAACTATGGTAGAAGGTTTGCTATTGACTGCATGGCTTTAATTTCTCTCCAGGTTTCCTGCTTCAATACCCTATCAACTGTGTGACTTTTCCTCCTTGTTATGTCGATAGACCATGATAAGATACTTAAGTCTGTAATCCTTAGTTTCTATGCATAAATCACATACTAATGCTCTGTTTCAAACTCTTAACTGTATGTTGGGCTTGTTTTCTTCTTCTTCTGAGAATGGTCTAAAATATAATACCTTCCATGTATGATTTCCATAAGAGAGGAAAAGATTAAAAAATACAAGTCTTCTAGAGCATTCAGTGGTAAGAAAGAGTCCTTACACCTTTTCTAAATTTGCTATAAACTTGCAAATTTAATTAAACTGTTTTGTTTGTTTCATGAATAATTGACATGGTGACAATTAACTACATAGTATGTTGTCCTTTGCCTCAGGTATATAACACTAAATTTGTGTGCTGAGAAAATAAAAGGAATGAAATGATGTGTCACAATTCAAAAAATCAAAACCAACAAAAAAATGAATTCATTTGGCTTCAGGTGTTCCATTTGTATCTGTTCCTACCTGTTAGCCTAGGCACCTGCATTCAGTACTAGTTAGTATACTTGATTTCTGCCTAGCATGTTGTAAAGGAGTCTTTACATTGAGCAGTAAATAAATAACAAACCTCTGTCAGGTTTAGAATACAAGTCATGGAAATGGCTGAAAAAAAGAGGAAAACAGACTGCAAATTTGAGTTTGAAAGAAAACTGTTTTTTTCCTTCTATATAGTTCAGGTACTTCATTTGGATGACCATACTGGCAGTCCAAAGCAGCAGCAGAATACTATCCCTTTCTACATCTAAACTGCAAGCAACTGTCTTGCTTTCTATAAATACGTGAATTGTCACAAAGAAATTGAGTCTTGGGGAAAAATTGGTAAAAATGAAAGTAAAAATTTCCTTGTTAGTGTCTGTATCAAAATCTGTACATCAAAAGTATTTATGTGAAAACCTATGATGTCCTTATTCTGACTGCAAAATTTGCAGTTGGATGGTAAAGAAGCAGATATAAAACATGCACCACAGGTGACCAAAATATGAAAAGAGAGAAACAGAAAGGGGAACATCCTTAAATGTTTTTTTATATAGGATTAAGTTGTAACTAGGTAATCAAAAATATTACATAAAATGTGTGATCCCCGGAGAATCCACAAGGCACTCATGTCTATCATCATTGATTTGAGTGTTTAGATGTGTCAAGGAGAGCCAAGGTCATGCAGCAAATGCAATGAGGCAACATGCATAGTTATAGATTTAGAGCATGCTTGGGTGTTATGTTCTTGATATTTCTATTAAGAATGGCAAGCACATCACTGTCTACTGTATTGCTACCTCAGTCATAGCATTCCCTGCATTCTGCCCTTATTCACAATACATTTTTTCTTACAGGAAATGAAACCAGAAATAATTTCTTTAGGAATGCAGAATAATGCTCTATGAAGATTAATACTTCATTGTACTATCTCCAGAATAGTAAAGGGTTAAAATAAAATTTCATATTATCAAATGAAATTTTGTATGCTTAGATCTTTAAGTTTTGGGCTACGCCTATTTGAGTTGATGCTAGTTTTATCTTTTATTTTAGTTTACATGATCAAGCTATGTTCCTTGCAATAGAGTTGCTAGGAAAGCTAATGTATACACCTTTTTTTCCCAAGGAAAGCTAAAGAGATTAGGATGTTTGGCTATAGAAATATATTGTTGGCAGTAGAAAAAATAGTACTCCTCTTTCTTTAGAAAGTAAACATGTTGTGTGTGAAAATCAAACTGATTGTGTAGTTAGTACAAACATTTTGTCTCTTCCCCCAGAAATTCCGGGGCTGGAGACATAATTGAAACTTGTAGGGTGAAGGTTTTTTAAAGCATTGTCCCTGTGTCCTGATTTGTGGCACTGGCTTGTTTGCAGAGTACAGATTTAAGAAAAGCACCTTCTGCCGCGTTGCTTCCTGTTGGCAAGGCAAGCACAAAGGGCAAGGCGTGTCTGCTGCTGCCTCCGCCTACTCGAGCAGAATATGAACATATCCACGGGCTCCGCATGTTATAGCTCAATACCCACAGGAGCCTGTGGCCAGCGGAGTGAATTCTCTGAGCTCTGCCTTTCAGCCCTCCCTGGACCTATACACTGACAATCATAATTTCATCCACAATATTTTATCTGGAAGCAAATGAAACATTTTAAGTTGTGTTATCTTGGAATAACAAATGAAGCTTTTAATTGTTTTGAAACGCCATTCTTTCATGCTCCAGTTGTATCATTACAATTAGCCAAACATGTAAGGTATAATAATTCCCTGGCCCAATATGCTGAGGGAGACAGACAACTATACTAGAGGATGTTATCTGTTTCAGGTAGTGAGTGGGTACTTCCACTGAAAGGCACCTTCAAGGAACATTTCAGGCAAAACCTAGAACCTTTCTAAACACTGCTGTCATTTATTTTGAATAGTCACATTTCCTCTTTTCCTTTCTTCATATTATTCCACAGTGATGAGAATAAAAGAGAATAAATTCTCCATCTCCTTCTCCAAGTGGAAAACCAGTATACTTTAATTTAGATTAATAAAATGGTGGTAGTTCTCCAAGCCTTTGGGTTATAGAACAACAATGGAAGAACTTGTGTTAGAAGATCACCCTCAATTGTCTCCCATGTGAAAGTCTAATTTATTGTGGAAGGAGATGTATCTTTTCTATTAATATTTTCAAAAATAGTAATTTTCTTAAATACACTTAAAATTTTCTGTTAGGCTGATGTTTTTCTGAAATAATGTATTCCATTGAAAAACACTGACTCAGCTGTCAACAGAAATTGTACTGTTTGCTTTGGCTGTGTTGAAATGTTTTATTTTGATTTATTTAATATTGTGATGATCAGACACCTGGAGCACCTCTCCTATGAGGACAGGCTGAGAGAGTTGGGGTTGTTCAGCCTGGAGAAGAGAAGGCTCCGGGGAGATCTAATTGCGGCTTACCAGTACCTGAAGGGGCCTACAGGAAATCTGGAGAGGGACTGTTTATGAGGGAGTGTAGCGATAGGACAAGAGGTAATGGGTTTAAACTAATAGAGGGTGGATTTAGATTAGATATTAGGAAGAAATTCTTTCCTGTGAGGGTGGTGAGGCACTGGAACAGGTTGCCCAGAGAAGCTGTGGATGCCCCCTCCCTGGCAGTGTTCAAGGTCAGGTTGGATGGGGCTTTGGGCAACCTGGTCTAGTGGAGGGTGTCCCTGCCCATGGCAGGGGGGTTGGAACTAGATGATCTTCAAGGTTCCTTCTATCCCAAGCCATTATATGGTTCTATGATTTTTTTTTTTTTAATGTTGAATTCGAATATAAAGCCCTCCATGATACATTTTGACTTCATTAGCTTAAACAGTCTCCAAATTTTGAGTTCTTGTCACCATTTTAAGTAAAAAAATAATTTTGGACTCTTTTTCTCCTTCCAAGGGATGGTGGTTTGTATTTAAATGGGAGCTCCATATTATTTTAATTCTTTTTGAGATGACATTAAAGAAATCTTCTAAAATAAGATAATTTGGCTTCCATTTTTGGAGCTGAAGGTCAGTTAAGTTACATACAGAGAAAGAAAGTTCCAATGAAAAATAAAATACTGCTTCTGAGGGGAAGTGGTCTTTCCCACAATATTCCAAAACTTGCAGCCTTATATTTAAAAAAAAAAAAAAATCTTCATAGACTTCATCTAATAACATTGTTAAATATAGCCCAATGGAGAATTTGAGTCATTTGCAGCTTGTCAACAACAGTATTTTTTTGTTAAAAATGATTTTTATACCCTTTATTTTCAGTTAAAGAACAACAAGATGAAACAGCTGACCTCTTCTGACTCTTGATTATTTTTTCTCCATTCCTTTCTTGAAGACATAGAGGATCTATTTTCAGTGAATAGAAAATAAACTTGTGTTGTTATCCATCATTAGCTATTAGCTTACTGGGAATTGCAATAGGAAGTGCTTTATTTTTGCTTGCTTGCTGTCTAAATTATCAGAGGAGGAATATAGACTGATAACATGAAAATGCTTTTATAGGTTATTCTCTTTTGTTGCGTACACTTTTCTCCATATTTTTCCTGATGTTTTTTTATTTTCAAATGGAACTGGTATAATATTTTCATCACCAACCTTGTAAAAGATAAGGTAGCATGTTCTGGAAAGCAGGGAACATAAAAAGACTCTTGCCTGAAGTAGGAGAAAAAACAGTTAATTTCAATCCTGATGACAGTTTCTCGGTGAACAATAGTCTCCCAGAATTGACATGGAGAAGTAATGAATGAATGAAAGGAGAACTGAGTCACAGCTGCACTTTGCAATCACTTTAGAACATCTACACTCTTCCAGCCAAAATACTATTAATACGTGTGTCAGCACAGTGAGTGAATCTCATAGTGTGAACGCATTGGAACAGTTCAGGAAAGAAAATGAAGAATATCCTCAGGGACAGACTTTTCTTTTTCTCTGAGAGACTCTTCATTATTCAGGCATTGTGATACTTTTCCTTTATTTGTGTAAAGATTAAATTGCACATGATTTCTAATGTTTCTGCTACTCCAACTGTCATAGGTCGATGACCTTCATGGAAGTGAGATAATAGATACATCGTCTGTTGTTCGGGCAAGTGCTGTTCTTCCACAGCCCAGTACTTTTCTATTGTTATAAGTCGAAAGCAATTAAATAAAAATACGAGAGAAAGTTTCTAGAGTATCTTTAGTATTTCATATATGTCCTTATGTGACTGTCATTTAACATTTATATGAGATATTATCTAATGTTATAATGACCTAGAAGCATACGCTGAGACTCTTCTACATGGTTGAGACAACAAATTAGTGAGAGATGTCTGTTTGTATTCAGTACAGCAGTTTCTGGGAAGTAGCCCTCTATTGTTTGAAATCTGTAATCCAAACACTTGCAATTGATGTGTTTGTCCTCATGTGTGTTACCATTACTGCTAAAGTCCTGTCCAAATAATTTCTTTTCATATTGCTCACATCCTAAATGAGAAAATAAAGTCCCTGTCTCTGCATTGCAGTTATATTGTATAAAAACTATGTACTATAATCATTTAAAAATAATTTTCATATAGAATAGAGACTATAATTTCACTTAAGAAAAATAACCATTACTTAGTAGTACTTTTCAGTTTATCTGTCTACAATAATTATTCAACAATTTTTCATCCCTTAACAATTTGAGCAACCTTTGTTTTTGGTTAGCATCTTCCAAGTGGTCTAAGTGGACATATCAAGATTGTAGAGGTATTTCCATGAATGTGAAGGGTGGTTGACATGACACTGATGCTGTACAGAATACTATTGAATCTTAGAAAGGGCAAAGCTCCTATACAAGAAAGTGCATTCTATAGTTTGTGTACCTCTCTATTCACATTTTTTTTCCAATTCCATATGCCAATCATGTCCCCTGATTGCCCCCATCATGAACAATACATTCCTCCAACTGTTTTGGAAAAATCTTTAAAATATAAACTTTGTAGAATGAACTTTTGGCCTCAAAGATTTTATAAATAGCAAAACAGAAGGAGTGGATACAGGGGTTTTCTTTGGTGATTGTTTTGTTTTGTTTTGTTTTTCCAAATTTTCCATGATCAGCTTCTTGGATAGCACTCTGCAAGTGATGTGTTCCTTTTTTTCATGGTTAATGAAGAAAGGTCAACTTAAAACAGGACAAAAAAATGATTGGAAATCAATGTATGGATACCCCAGAATTAGCTGTGAAAAAGATAGAGAAATAAGGAAAATAATCACTCATGTTGGTGATTCTGGCAAGAGCTTAGAACCGGAGCTTTACACTGTCATTTCACTACTACTTCATAGCCAAACATCCTATCCACAAAGCCCTGGTTCTTTTCAAATGTTTGCAATCTGGTAAAGCATGTTACAGCAGGAGAAGCTGCAACTAGTTTCCTTCTAATACCGGTTGTATGTAAACCAGCATACACCTTTGTGACAATTACCCATCATTTATGTCACGTTGGTCAGAAGATGTGGGTGTTATTAAACTGTTCTGTTTAATATTACTTCCTTAAAAAAAACTATTTTTGTTGAAATTAGTCCTTTACAACTAAAAAATGATAGCTCTTTGGATGCTGAAGAGAATGAATTTCAGTTCAGATAACAGTAGTAAATGGAAAGCTGTTATGAAGTACTCGGCAAATTTATTTAGTTTATTCCTTTTTTAGTAACTGTGCAATTACTAAAGCAATTAATAATTCCAAATAAGCATTCTCCTGATTCTACATCCTATTCATAGAAATACTAATGCTGAAAGAATGTGTACCTTTAGCAACAGATTGAACTACTTGAATATCATTCTGTTATATGTACAGTTAAATATTAGCTTAGCATTTTAGCATTTGATGTGGTGTGATATTTTCATTAGATTTGGGCGACACCATGTTGCATATCTGTAAAGCAGTCTTGCATTAGAGCAAGTCATTTGGAGTTCACATCAGTGTTTTGTTGATTGTAGGTATCCTACTCTGTACACTTTAGAAGGTGGAAAAGAGCAGTGTGTTTGTTTCTCAAATGCATAATACAGAATTGTATATTGAATCAGTTGTCAGAATTCTGTATAGGAAACTGTGTGTAATAATGGCAATTAAAAAGTGTTTGTAATTGATATTTATGGACAGAATATCTGGAATATAGCTGAAGATATAGTGTTGCAACAACAGGCATCTGAGGAATATTCTTTGTACTTGATTCAAATCCAGGAAAAAGGAATTGTTTTAAACTTACACAAGCGGTTCCCAGGGCAAAAATTCTGCACTGTGCTGTTGGGAGTTAATTTGGATGTGGCCTTCAGGCAACTGCTACTTTTTACACTCCTCTTCTGAGGAGTCTTTCAGTGGTGAACATGTTTACAAAGTGCCTAATTCAGGGGCAGGTGTACAGATTTTGTTTAACTAAACCGTACTTACATCTCTGCAGCCTTTTTGGAAAATTAAATTGCTCCCAAAAGATGGAGCACATGTCCACCTGGACGGGCACTGTGTTTTCATGGTTTTAAACCTGCTTTGCAGAATCCTAAATAGCGGTGCGACACATAATGATCGTTTTAGTGTATGACAGTAATTTAAAGTGGAAGCCCAAATTGAGCGAGAAGGATACCCTCTGGCAAGCAGGATGATCTCTTGTCCGGCCAGCTCTGCGATGCGGTGCCACCGAGGTCCAGCTGTGATTCTTCAGAGGGAATAATGGGATCCCATGTACAGTACCATAACTTCAGTACTGGTTTCTGTAATCTATTTTCCACTCTTCAACATTGGATCACTCTAAAATTACCACTATGCTTGCAAAGGTGATTATTATTCCCCCTCCCCTTCTTTCTCAAATCTCCATATTTTGTCCTCCAAGCTCACAACTGCTGTTCTGTTTGAAGACTGGAGCCTAATGTTTGAAATCATCAGCCGTACCCTACCCTTTGTTTCTTTTTTCTGTCATCTCTTTTCCCCTTCCTCATGAAATTGGTGGTACAAGGATGAACATATATTTCCTTTTCCTGAATGACTGTTGTACTTTAATTTCTTAGTGGTCTGTTCTTATCTTCCAACAGTTCACCAAACCTCTCTTCTCAGTGCAGTATTCTTCTCCTCTTTTTTGACTGTCAATTAAAACAAAAAAAACATGGCCAGTATTTGTTAGCACTGTAAAATCATATTTCTAACCTCACCTGTTCCTTGCCTTTTTCTTAATTATCTGTTTCTAATGATGCAACTTTGTCTTCGTGTCCTTCTATAAGTAAATTAAACTCTGCTACTAACTCTACTCTACTAACTAAATTACTTTTACTTAAACTCTTGCTGCAAACCATTAAAACATGGCTTTCACTTAACAGATGGCAGTGTATTCCCTTCACAAAAGCCACACCTGTTTATCTACATTATGGAGGACCTAATTTATTTTTCTTGATCATTCTGCTATCTCTGACAGAATAATTCTTTCTCCTGCGCAGATCTTTACCTTTTTCTTTTCCTCATGTGTTGGTTTAATGTTAGGGCTTTGACAGTTCCTTCTTCTTTATGCTAAAAAACTGTCTTCAGACTGTTCTGTTTTCTCTTGAACTTCCAGCTTGCACATCTACCTGCTATGATGGCTCTGATAATAGTAAAATAATTTTCTGTCCTGTCTTTTTTTTTCTAAATATAAATTTCAATTATTGGTTTTAGGAAATGATATCATAGTGTCAGAAGAGACTCATAATTCTATATGGCAATGTGAATGCTAGCCACATAGATCTGTAACTTGAAAATAATAATTATGCACTGTGATTATTTATTCATCAATGCATTTATCAATTAGCTCCACTAATGATGTATTAGAAAATAATTTTTATATACATCTATTTTAGAAATAGTACCCTAAAGCACAAGCTGATGTTATCCTATTGAGTATGCCAAAGATAAGTCTAAATTATTTTTTATCTTATTATGTTTGTTCATATAGGTCTATGGTCTATTAAGCTAGCGATTAATCTTCCATTTGTCACATAACATTCTAAGAGCCCTGCTGGGGTTACCAAAGATGTGTCTGCTTCAGTATATCTAGCTTGACTTACTTTTTTAGCTGACCCTTCTTCATGTCTCTCTTTCACAAACATTGCATTTTTTTACACCATGTTCAGATTTAATAGTTCAAAATATCAGTATGGTGCCATCACGCTATAACCTCAAAATGTCCCATCCAGTTGCTTTTGGATTCTCAAATTTCATGCAAACCCCTTTTGTCTGAAGAAGCTTTAGCAAAAAGCAAAGTTTTACTGTCTCGTTTTAAAACATCGCTACTGGAGTTGAAGCTTCAAGCATTTGTATTCCTAGAGAACTATTTATATTAATCCTTTAAATGTATAAGGATATTTCAGTTTTGTTTTGAGTGTCTGTTGCTAATATCAGATTCAAAAACCACTTTATGCATCTGTGTCAGTTCTACAGAGATAGCTTCATTATCATTACAATACTAGCTGTCGACAGTACACTGTATGAGACCATCTTTATGTTGGCAAATTACTCCAGTCTTTTCACATAACTAGATGACAAATCCCAAATTATGGTGGGTTGATTTTATAATTTGTCCTTCTTTAGGCATGTTATTGCCTACATGCGCTGTGGGAAAGAATCCTGCATTGGCAGGGAGATGGAGCATTTACTTAATATAGGTCTTTAACTCCTGCATAAGTGTCGAGTTGCTACTCAAATGGGAAGAAGTTGTTGATAGGAGTGGAAGTCCAAGCCTGAGACCAAAGTTGTATATGACTTAGAATTAAGTAATATTAGTGCAGTAATAGTTTTCTGTATTTTCTTCATATGTTGTATGTTATTTTTCAAAATGTGTGGGGCTTGGGAAGGGGATGCTTTTACGTAGGTATGGTGGTTTTTCTTTTACGGTGTACCGCCAGCCTGCAAAGCCTGTGCAATCAATAAGGGGCAATGGGAATTCTATAACTGTCATTAACTGGAGTGTTTATTAATTCTCAATTAGAGTGCTAATCAGTCTTACCTGTGCAAACTCCCTGAAAGGAATGGGGTGATCCAGGTATCTGAGGTATATGACTAATGTGAGATCACAAACAGTTTTTGGGGGGAGTAATTTGGCAAGTATAGGCAATCCTGTGCAAGATTTAACCCATATTAACTTTAAGACCTAAGCATAAGTCGACAGTTAAGACTATGGATATTGCTGTAGTCATTTGGGTACAATTAGCTTGGTATTTTAGAGTTGTTATTCTGTATGGGAACATTTTTAAAGATACGAGATGCTTTGTGCTTATAAGAACAAGCTGATGCACTCTCCAAGCTCACACAGGAAAAGACTATTTTCCTTTACATCTCTAAAAGAACAGAGAGGAAAATTAGTAGTTACCAATAGGCCATCAAAGTTTGCATATATGAAAGTTGTTAGAGAATCAAGGCAACACACTTGACCTCACAAGGGCCACTGCACACTTTTTTATTGTGAAGAGATCCGTTTTTATTGCACAACATTACTTTGGTTACTGTTGCATGTTAATGGGTGGCAGCTGTTCCATCTTTTACCGCTATCAGTGGAGAAAGCCTTTTTGTACAATTTAAACATACACATATATTAGTCTTTGAAACAATTAGAAGAAAGTAGTACTTCAAAGGAGGAATGCCATGACTTAAATTGTATTTCACACTAAGGAACAACAATTTCTGTAGGTAGGGAAAAAAATAAAATCCTTTTACCACTGATCACAAACCCCCCCCAAAAAAACCCAAAAAACCCCAAAAAACCTAAAACAAAAAGAAAGATTACTTTCTAAGAAAGAATTTTGCTTTATCAAATACTTCCTACAGGTAAGTATTAGGTCTGAATTAAGAAATTTAAAATACTACTGTATTCCTTCTTAGATGATACTTACCTTCAGCTTGCATCAGCTTTATGCCTCTGTTTTGTTGACATTAAAAACATTTAATGTGTGCTCTATAGCTTTGAAAGTCAAGTCACAGGCAGGGTTCTCAGCTGGTAAATATCACTTGTTGCACTTAAACATTGGAGTTAAGTGAAATCATAACATAGTGGGATGTCTTCTGTATTGGTTGGAAACAAACCAAAAACATCCGAAACTGCAGAAGTAACCAGGAAAAGTTCTCTAGCAATTGCACCTCTTTCTTAAAGGAATTCCACATAATGCCGTGAAACCTGAAAATTCAATTTTTCTTTTCCCCATACCAAACATTAGGATTGTAGCATGGGAATGGTTTCTTATTTTTTTAACATAATTTCAGATGGCGAAAAAACAAATAGAGAGCTGTTAACCAGTGTTCTTGTAAGTCAAATAAGGCATTTAAAGGATGATCTTGAAACGCAAATTGTGCCTGCTAATCCCAGTCAGGTTCTGTGCTTCTTGTGTACATGATAATACTGTGAAGCTGACAATGGGATCAGTAAAGGAGGGGTATAACTGATGTGGCAGACAATAATACAAGAAGCAGTGTTGACATTATACATCATTAAGTATTCCAGCATTGTACCAGTTCCTGTTCTTTGCTCCCTCTCTTTTCTTTGTTTGTTTGTTCCATATCTTAAATTTTCTTCTCTGCCTTCTTTTTCCTTCAATCTTCTGCCTCAAATCCATGTTACCTTATCTTTATTCTGGAATCATCAGAAAGTACATAGCTGGAGTAAATCTTTACAGTTTCACCAAATGCTTTCCTTACAAAATAACTGCTGCCCTCTTTTATACAGCTTCAATTGATATGCAAAATTTGAACTTGTATAGCTCAACTAATAAATAAACCGATTTGTTTAGCCCCATCTGTGTGAAAATACAAATTCACACACACAAAAAACATATAAAAAATAGCCTGGCATCTTGGCTGAATGCTACAGAGTCATTCACAATCTACTTAATCCGGATTTTCATTTGCCCCTGGATGGTAGCTTCCTCTTATTCTTAGGATCTCAGTATTTTACTTTCAGACTTTTAGTAGTCTTGTTTTTCTGTGTATAGAGTGCTTAACTGTTCCTCTCTAAATTAGCTATATCTGATCCTAGCTCCATGAGCTTATTTCATTATAGTTTATAATTTGATCCAAAGTCACCTGCTGAAAAGAACAGACCAAATTTGTGCAAGAATATACGCACTCATCCAGTCACTTACTCTTTTGTGAATTACAATAAAAATGCACCTCTTTGTTGCTCTGATAAAAAGGGTGATGTGCTATAAGAGATATTTTTTTGTAATCGGCAATATGAATCTGATGCTTTTGTTTGCTAGTGTTTGTTGCTATTCTCTCCTCTATAAGCATGTTTATCGAGGTCTACCGAAAGCCCAGAAGCCCATAGGTCAGAGAACAGCATTTTGATGGATTATGGGATTGTAACTGTCCCTGCCAGCTGACAGCTTTTATTGGCTGGGAGGATGAGCCTGTAAACCTTTATATAATTATTGTATTAAAGCCACTGTGCCTCTGTGTTGCTGGCGCTTGTTCAGGGATCAATGTGAAGATAATTTCAAAAATGAATAGTAAGTATTGATCGTCCCTTGGTGGAGCCTTATCAGTAGCTGAAGCAGACTACTGTAGATTATAACTTCAATGTCATTTATGATGATATGATACGTATTGCAGAGTAGCAATTTAAACAAAGGGCTGATTTAATTCACAATGGATTTTTGTAGCGTGATGGGTAATAAATCACAATCTGTGTAATTTTTAGAAATGAACACATGTTGGCAGTAGTTCAGGGCAGTTCCTGGGAGATCTGAAAATGACCAGGGAGGGCAAATATCAGCAGTGAACCCCTTCTGAATGATTGGCCCTTACTTGGTTCTGACATTCAGATGACCTTGGGGCCTCTGCTGGCAGCTGCTGGTTAATTTTCTTCACTGAGGACACAGTTTAACTTTCTATCTGTCTGCCAATTACCTGACATTTTCAACTTATCACCTTCTATTTTTTAAATTATTGGAGGCACATCCACATTTTGACACTTTTTTAGGCAAGTATTCGTTTTTTGCCTGCTGCTAAGACATCTCTCTGCCAAGCTGCTGTAATACCCCCTTTACTCAAGAAATTAATAGCTCACCTAACTGTGAGGTGAAAAAGCACAGACGTTATGTGGAAGATTACAAAGGTTCCTTTCAGTTTAGCAAGAAAATGTGTGTGCGTGTGTGTGTGTGTATGTAAAAAGCAAATGATACCTGAAAAATCTCCCAGCCCAAGGTCATTATCTAGCAACTGACAGGAAGTAGTTTAAACATATGATATATTTTAGTTCTTCTTTTTCTTGCCAGAATTTTATTTTTTTCAATCATCAAGAAATATCTCTTCTGAAGTAATGTGAAGAGATTGCTTTCAACTGTGCAAAAAGCAGGTTGTCATGAAACTCTCAGGTTGGGCTGACTCTTACAGTCTGTTGATACTTCGTTAAGTGTTATATGCAGATCCTCATAGTCTTGCAAACAACTCTAATCAGGATGTGTCCCTAATAAGATATGAAATCCTAAAGTAAGGTAGGTGTTTTTTCTGAGTTTCGTGGCTTTTGTTTTAATTCAGAATGTAATGTTGCTTATATATTTCTGGAGAATTAAATGTTATATATATTTTTTTTTATTTTTTTAATAACTCTATAATTTAATTTCTGCTGAAGTCCTGAAAAAAGACATTTATGAGTTTAAGAGAAAATAAACAATAGACTTATATGGATCACTCATATCAAAATATTTGGGACTAATAAAAGATAATCTTTAACAGTTAACTGCTTTAAAAACCTAAAAAAATAAATTGAAGAACAGTACAAGGAAAAGATAAATGTTGAAAACTATGAATTTTGAACATTAAGGGAAGAATAAGGGACTAAAATGCCATCATTGTGATATGGAACCTTCTTTGGGAAAGCATTAAAGCATGTATATTATGCATGTAATTAAGTCTTATTAATGTAAGTCAGCCATGAGAATCTGCTTAAGTGCTTTCCTAGAAAAAAGTATTAAACCCAAGCCATAGTGATGCAGTTTAGAATCAGATCTGGTCTGTACTAGGTTGTTTTGCAGAATTACTATAAATGTGTGTGACCAAATGGTGCGGGGGTGTTTTTGGCACACGCCACTGTGTGGTTATCAATATTAGAAACGTTTGCTGGGCTTGCTTTTGACACACGCTTATCATCACAGAGGGTCTAGCCTGCCTTGTGCCAGACAAAGTATTACAACATTTAATTACTGGGGCGATTTATGTGAGACTATGGAGAACCCATGGTAAAGAAGCTACCATTTCCTACAGAAACTGAGGGTAACTTTCTCCATTTATTCCTTCACAAAAGCATGTCCTCTGTTCTCTGAAGACTAATTACTGCCTGGAACAGGAGAGATTCCAAATTAGGAGCCTTTTACTGAATTACTGCTATTCTGAATGATTCTTCTCTACAGAAAAGTGAATAGTTACACATGTCCCTTAAGTGACGTATTAAGTTGATCAATCACATAACAAAAATTGTAGGAACTTAGAAATCTGTATAGAAACAGAGGAACAGCTATTACAGCCAGAGACATCATATGAGGGCCCGAGGATGATATATTTGGACAAAGGTAGTTTGGTCTACACACACCATCCAAAGCAGGGGCAGGGGAGGAAATTTGCAGTAGTTTCCAAGTCTTTAAAGCTGTCTTTATAGTAGTTAGTGCAAAAAGCAGTGGATCTGTGTGTAGAAAGAAGCAACTGTCACTGGAGACCCAATATTCATACCTATTTTGATGAGTTAATTTTGGATTAACTCTAATCTCATCATGTGGACTGAATTCACAGTAGCAGCTGGAGAGCACTAAATTTAGTGTACTTGAGTTGCATCAGAAAAGAATCCAGTCACGTGTTTTTTAACCACCCCACAATGCAAACCAAAGCACAATAACTGAAGGCAGTCAAGAGATTAACTTCAAAAGTGCACTGCCAAACTAAAGCATTAATGTAGACCTTCCCAACGTCCTCCTAATGTGTAGCCATCCCTCATTACATTCCAACACTCTTACGGGCTATGCTCATAACAGAATGCAGAACATAGGTTTTCTGGTCCTTGAGAATAAAAATGACTTTCCTGTCAAACCAAAGAAGATGTTTTAATTCTGTCTGTGTTTGAATGTACTTCCTTTAGTGTAGCCCTGAAATGTGCAGAATTTTTCCTTATTTTACTCATTTAAAACCAGTCTCATGACTATGACATTCACTGGAGTCCTGATTTTTCACTCCAATGGATTGTATTTGAGAAGAGACGCTCCTTAATGGCCTAATGATGTGGCACATTAGAGATTAAGAAGAGTCTGTCTGTTGGGGCAAAATAGAAATTCCCTTCTTCTGGCCTCCCTTGCTGTGCATGACTCTTGCTTTGGGCACCTCCACACTGGATGCTGTGACATTATTGGCATCTCCCCGAGTAACCGGACACTGCAAAGGTTTGAGTGGCTGGAGGGAAGATCTGTATCAACAATTCAAGCACTATGTATAAAATCTATTGTAAACATATAACAGTGTTAAAATATAAATATAAAATATATATAAACTATAATGCTATATAACAACACACAAATGTGTTACATTCTAGATATCACTAAATCTGATGGTTAAAATAGTCCTTTCCAGAAGTACTGATTTGATTAAATTTAAGCATTTTATTAGAATGGATCAACTTTTCACCAATTATTTAATGGGAATTTTTTTTAGAAATAGATTGATTTATTTTTCCAAATTTTTCTTCTCTTCATACATAAGGAAGAACCCAACTGTTTTTTTTTGTAAGGATCTCACAACTTCAAGATCACCTCCTCTTAATTTTAAAGAGGCTTATTCAAGATAGCTGATGATTTGCTTTGATGATAAACAGGAAATTATTTTCTTACTAAATCTAGCTCTTTTTCACTTTTCTCATTATTAAGAATTATTTGGTAGATGATTTATGTGAATATACAGATTCATGAAGGTTCTTTGATTATTCAGTCTTGATTCCAGGATAAAAATATGTGGACTAGAGACCTGGGTTGAACTGTGCCTTCTTTGTCCTAGTCAGGGTGAGTGTACATTGTAATTATTATGCTTATCAGTATTTAAGACTAAGAAACAAATGTGTTTTCTATAGATCAGCATTACCCTCCAAAATGCACAAAGGCAGTGTATATTTCTTTTATGAGGATGTATACTGTGAGGAGTGTGCACTGTAAATGGGGACTTTTTATTTATTTTTGCATTTTCCAGAATGGGGAGAGGAGAAGGATATTTTAAGTGCATTATAATATTAAGAAATTGATACATGGAGCCTGCATGAAAAAATCCCAAAGTTTGAAACAATAAGTGAAAGTAAATTCATTTTGCCTTCAGCTGAATTTTTATACAGATTTATACAGTCACAGAATTCAGCTTGAATGGGACATCCAGAGGCCACCCAGTCCCACCTCCTGCTCAGAGCAGGTCCAGTTGCAGCAGGTTGCTCAGGGCCAGTTCTGAGCACTTCTGAGGACAGAGATATCAAATTTTCTCTGGGTACATGTGCCAGTGTCACCCACCCTCACAGTGAGAAAAACTCCCCGTGCTCAGAGTTTTGCCCGTTGTCTCTTGTCCTGTCATCACACGCTTCTGAGAAGGATCTGCCTTCGCATTCTTTGGGCTCTCCCATTTGAGAACAGCAGATAGCAATATGGTTTCCCTGACCCTTCTCTTCTTGACCAGCCCATATCCTTCAGCTTCTCACGTACATCCTGTGCTCTGGCCCCCTGACTGCCTGGGCTTACTCCAGTATGATACTGTCTTTCATAAACTGGGAAATCCAGTCTGGACGTGGCATCCCTGAAGTGGTCTCAAAAAGTGGTATTTAAGAGGGAGTATTAATCTTCTTTTCTTCATCAAGTTAATTTATCTATAGTAAAGTAATGTTATTGTGAACAGCCAAAATGGTTGACATGATTGCCTCAGTAATCACTGAGGCTGTGTCTGTCCTGTTCCTTATCCACAGAACCAAAGCATATCGGCCAGCTAAATTGCCTTTACTTCTCCTTTATTGCCTGAGCAATGCTAAAAAGCAAAGAGACAAATGAGAAACGTGAATCCAGGTTTCTTCATTCATCCTGTCCTTCATGTATCCATAGCATCTTCCTGCTCTATTTTCCCTTGCTATCTCTTTTCTCTACAGAATAATTTTTCCTGCAAAGTGGCCCAACCCATTTTCATTTCACTTAGCTAATGTCCAAAAATATGAAATTTTGTTACAAAAGTAATTGGTAAAAAGGTCAGTAATTTGAAAATCCTTGGTATCCATGAATTTCGAAAAGTCTGTATTGCTTGGTGAATCTGGCACTCTGAAGAAAAAGTGACTGCTGTATTTATTAAAAGATCCATTTTAATTAATTTTAACTTAAACTCATAAATTTACTTGTAAAATCTGAGATAATTTGTTCTGAAATTTAAGTGTGCATGATTTCAGACAGAAATTTCTTATACAAAAATTAGTTTGAATCTCTACTTCGAGTGCAACGCTCAAGTTAGCTGTAACTATATAGTGGGAGAGTGGTGCTTCCTATGGAATGTTTTTTAAACATTTATGCTAAATGCCTGTTGACCTTTAACTACAGCATTGTGAATTCACCATGCAAGTTATTACATAAGTTAATGAAGCCTTAAATTGGGAGATTTTAGAAGATTCTGCTGGTTTTGGTAATACAGTAGGAAGCTGTTAAACGTGTAATTCTCCTTTACAGTGAATGATTTTTTTTTTTTAATTGGGCTTTTAAACAACTAATGTAGCTACCTAGGATGGGTCCTCTAGTTTGAAAATACTATCTTTTATTAGCTAATATTGACTTTATCCACTGAAAGGATCAAATTTGTGAAGTACTATCCTTTATACTTTTTATAAAATTCCAACAAGAAAAATACTAAAAAAAATAATTATACAGTATTTGGATGAATACTTTAGTTCCTTGTATGCAATGCTTTTGTAGGCCTTTTTGTTTAAGCATTTTTTTTTCTTTTAAATTGGGCAAAATGGGAATATGAAAGTTGGTTTTAGATATTCTTGCAAAAGTATAGGCTGGAAAGACAACAGACTCCTATCACTTTGTTCTTCCTGCAGTCTCTATAGGCTTAGGCAAACTCACAAATGGTTTCCATTTTGATTTGATCACATTTGCTTTGTACTCACTTTGTAAAGGAGGCAGTGGTTAGTTATTCTAGTTAGTCTTGCTGATCAAGGATAGAGCTGTGTGCGTATTGAATAAGACAAACCGAATTGGTGTGCAGATTCTTGCATAGTAAATGAGCAGAAAAAGTGCAAGGCAACTCATACTTTTTTGAAACTGGCAGGTGATAAGAAATTGATATTTGCATAGACAGTATATGAATGTACTATACCATTTTTCATACTGTTTTTCTGTGAACAGCAGCTATTTGCTCACGTTAGTCCTTCAAATTAACTGAATTAATTTCTGGGTAGTGCCTCTAGCAAAACAATGCTCTCATCAAATTCAAGACATTTGAATAGAGTAACTCTGCAATGCTCTCTTCAGTCTTCTTTCTTCTACACCTGTCTTTTTTGGAGAAATGAGACCTTAGCATCATTATCCAGGAAGACGAGCCGTGCATTGCAAACTAACAGTGGTGCAAGCTTGGAAGTGTAGAGGTAGTTGTTTGCAACAGTTTAAATCTTGAGTGAAGATCTTACTGCACTTCTTAGAACAATATATCCTGCTGCCAGAGCATGAATAAACTAATTGTAGCTTAAGTAGTGAGCTTTATAAAGAATTAGCCTTCTTTGTATAAATGGAGCTGTGATTTATTAATAATCTCAGTCATTATTTACTGTGGAATAAGTTTAGTACCGTACTCGTAAGTCACCATCTCTATTGATATCAACAGTGAAATTACAATGTAATCAGTGTAGGATGTGGAGCTTATGTGACTAAAACAAGCGTACTTAATCAGTCAGGGCTCGGTTCATGAAGCGATATAAGGTGCCCTTCTCTGTGCAATGTACTTTCTCAGTTGCACAACTGGTCCAGCAGAAGAGAAACCATAGATCAATTTTGTATGTAGTTCTGTGATAGCTCTTCTGAAACACTGAATTAAGTAGAATTTGAAGCAATATGTATTTCTCCGTAATCTCACTACCTACAGAATGTAATGCACAGGTGTTTCGCAAGATACAAACTACTATCCCCAATCATATCATCAAACTTCCCACCATTGAATGTGTACTGGTTATTATTTGCATTTATGCTTTTATTTTGGGACAGGCTTTACAGCACTCTGCCATAGAAGTACCAGCCTAACCAATAAGGGGCAGTGAGGGTAACCAAACTTCCTAATTTCAGGAAATGCATTGCCAGATTTACATGTGAAAAATGGGGCAGTAACCACTTTCACATCTGTTCAGTCTCAATAGCCAACCACCTAACCCTGCTCTTTTGTAGGCTGAGATCTTATACCTACTCCCTACTTTCTTTCATTGTCATAGTTTTCACCTCCTATATGTGTCATCTTCTTAATGACAGTTGTCAAGGCTAAAGTAACCGTCGTGCATTCCTTTAAAATCTGCTCTAAACACAGAGGGAGAGCTACAGTTGTTTATTCCTTTTGCTGAGCTGTAAAGTAGAGTTCTGATGCATACATAAGTCCTGTGTTTAGTCCTGACGATGCAGGACTAAAAGGAAAAAGCAAATTTGATGCATATACAGATCAAGATGAAATTAGTACGAAAAGATTTAATGTTGAAAATACATCTGGCATTTTTTAGTTTTATGGTCCTTTATGCCTGCAGTATTGAGTTCTGCCTGCAGTTCTTCAACACTGATACTGCTTGATAATTTGTTATGCTATATCAACTGTATTTTAAGGTAATTCTGTTAATTGAGAATAGAAAAATTCCCCTTGCTCAAAATCCAAAGAGAATAGAGTTTTCCTAGAAAGGGGGCTAAATTGTTTTTGTCTGTTCTTGGAAGAATACACCTAAGTGTGCTCTGGAAATCTACCCAGCAAAGCAAAAGAACTGACGTCATGGGCTTTCACCTCAGCCAAAAAAGCAGCACCCATAGCTTTCTGCTACTACAGAAAGTAGTAGGAGATCAGAGCTCAGGTCTGGGAGTCAGCAGCTTCCGCTGAGAGACGGCACCTCACTGCAATGCTTCATAAACTACCACCTCTGCTCTGCTGGTGGCTGTACCAAAGAGAGAGCAGTAGCCAATGTCTAAGAGGAGCTTCTGGGCAATTTATAAGTGCCTGCCTCTGTAGGCACTTCTCCACTGTTCTTTGACCACAGGGTTCTGTCTCATCTAATCTGGTGTGACTACACACTTGCCCCCAGACCACACAGCTGTCCCTTGCTACTCTTTCCTTCCTCCACAGAAGGTTTTCGGACAGATCAGTTGGTTGTTAGGTTTCACTAAGGCAAAAAACCCACACCAGCATGAGGGAAGTCAATGAACCAGGACTCACTTTGTCCATGACAAAACTTCCACCTCTTCTCTCCCGTGTTTTATACACCAGAGGTACAATTTGGATTAGAAAGGCATGGGTAGGTGGATGGGTCAGCTGCTCAGTAAGCTTCACTCAGGGTGCTCATGACTACTGTTAGACAACAGTGAGCATGAACAGTGTAAATCTTGTGAGCAGCAGCCGCTTTTCCATATTTCTTCAGTGAAGTTTATCTTCAAAGCACAGCACCCAAGCAGTGACAGAAAAGGAGAAACAGGATCTGGAACCATTTGCATTTGTGAGAAAAAGAGGTTATGTTATTTTCTGACAGGAGGTTAATGGCGAAATCTGTTCACAACATGGTACCGAGTGTTTGGTAACAAACAATGATATGTGCATGTATATGCAAATATTATATAACCACTGGTGACAAAAATCATCATACAGGGGTACAAGAGCAATTTTTAAAGCATTGTTGACAGATTGTAAAGTACCTTGTTTTGAAAGATACTAAATCTGTTGGTTTGGAGACACAGATATGGAAGATGAAAAGATTTGCTCTCTGTGCTCACTGGTAGCAAGGATCAAGGAGGGAAAAAAGCATTAAGGAGAAAGAAAGAAATAGCTTGAAGAAAAAAATATAGTAAATGTGGCCTTGAAAAAAAGATATTCAGCTAGTAATAAAAACCCCAAACTGAACTGTAAAAAGGATGGAAATAAGGATCGTGAAAGGAAAATATAGACTAAAGAAATGAAAAGAAAGTTGTCAAAAACTTTTTCCCTATTACTTATTTAACTTTCTTAGAAGAATTTATGAGAGAAGCAATACAATACAAGCAATGAGCAAATAAATATGAATTTAAATTGTGAAGTGTGTCACATTTGCAAACTTCTGTTCTAAATGTAAATTTGAGATTTGCTGATCTTACAATGTCGTCTCTCATTGGGCCTCAAAGAAATCAAGAAAGTCTCTTGTGTGATATGTTAGCTGGTCAGTCAGATTCTTTCTTATACTTGTGCTTTCAATTGCCAGTAGACCTTGCCTAAAGTTAGTTCAAACATTAACCCAAGGGCAGTGTAGTTTGTTTTCTGCACAGTGAATTTATCAGAAGTTGTTTTAGTAGATTCAGGTATTAGACAACATCTGCAAGCCAAAAGCATCCAGAAAGGCATCATAATTTTAAATCTGGGACCAAACTTTTACTATTTCTTCTAGATGACCCATGACTCAAAAAAAATTTAGCATTCTTAAGTATGGGGGATGGGAATAAGGAAGCTCATTGTGCTATCTATTGCAAGACAGCATGAACAGTTCTCTTTAGTAATGACTTTGTAATTCCTTTCATATCAATAGAGGACTGTACAAGGTGCACAACATGAAAACTGATTTGGTCCCTTTTGCCTATGTTGCCCTTTCCAGTTATTTTTGGTTATTGCTTGCTTTGCTTTTTGAAGTGAAAAGCGTTAGTCCTTTTGTTACATTTCTTCAGGAAAAGAATAGAGATAATTTCAATGATAGTATTTTTTTAATCTCAAGATAATGTGAATGAGTGTTTATGACAGTCTATAGAGAATCATTTTTCCATGCTTTGTTCCTTGTTTAGCCTTCAAATACAGTATTTATCAGTCTGCAGAGCAAAACTATGTGCATGCCATATCATTACTAGCTCAGGGGGAATCGTTCGAACCAATGTAATTTACTCAATATTGGTCAGTTTGACTCCTGACCCTAGTCCCCTGACAGTGTATCCTTGGCAACCCCTGATGTGTGTTAAGTCAGGATGTGCTTATTGGTCTCATCTGTGACAGCTTGCTAAAGGCTGCTTAACATAGCTTGGTCTTTTCAAAAGAAAATTAAAAATCCAATAATATACTGTATTCTGATCAGACTGGTATTTATACAAGCATAGAAACAGTAATTTTATCTTTGGTTCTGTAAATCTGATTTCCTATTTCAAATGGGGGAAAGAGCTTTTGGAAGCAAGTTTTAGAGGAAAAAAAAAAAAAGATGGTTTGGGACAATGTTCAAAAGAAAAATAATGTGGACATTATCCAAGCATCAGTCATCTTCGTGAGACATTAGGGAAGTTTTTATGTTCCATTGCTACTTACATATCTCAAAGGTGGAAGATGAGAATTGTTCTCCAGATATATACACCATTACAAAGCTGTTTAGAGTATATTAATGTAGATAAGAGGAGACCTTGCTCATTGATCTAGAAAAAAAGTCCCCTGGATTGTTTTACTGGTTTTGTACCATTTGCAGTTGTGAAAAGAAGCACTTGTACAAGTTTAACCAGGAACCTCATGATTTTTCCTACCTGGTATAAAGTAGATGTAAAGCTAGCAAAACATGATGTTTAGTGTTTCTGGAAGAAGGGGACTTTGATCATACATCTCACTATTTTTCACTTCTCAGTGCCTGGTATGGTCCAGTTAATCATGACTAGCGAAGAAAAAATTAACAAAAGCTGCATTAATCTTTGACCAGACCTATCCAGATTTGTAGTGATGGAAATGGTACAAAGGCTTATGGTCTGTGTGATCCTGAACTGAGCACGCTGCCACTGGGACAGAGGATCCATCTGCTACCCCAGTACTCTGCCATGCAGCTGTGCACACCAGCATGGATTTCCTATACAGGGATATGGTTTAGATAATCAGCATCAACAAAAATATATAAACACTAACAAAAACCTGAAAACAAAAGGTGGGTTATCTGGCTTGTCAGAACAAATAGGTGGGAATTCTTTTAACTTCTTTTTAATTTTGTGGGAAGCCTACCTCTTGAAAACAACCTCTGCCAACAGCTACATCATCTTTTAGAAATTTACTGTAGGTTCTTTCATCAAAAGGACACAACATGTAAACTCATGCTTTTATTGTATGTACTACTTAGGTCCTGATCATACAGCCTTGGTTATCATTTAGAAATGAAGAATTCCTTAGAAGATTGTTAAAAGTTTGGGAATCTGCTGCACATTTTCTGTCGTTAAGTATATTTCATAAATTTTCAGAATACTTGATTGAATTATGTTATTAATTCTTTGTTTTTATTTTATATTTTCATTCCAAATCAGCAAATGGGGCAATACCTTAGGGGGAAAGAAGGGTTAGATTCTAAAGAGATGTAACAAAGTGCTTCCAGGGAAAGCGCTATTTAAACCAACGCTCAGGAAAACAGTGGTAACTTTAGGGCCTTATTGTCACTTTTGTACATTATAAGTTGAGGTTGCTTTCTGTTTCAAGTGCCTCTTGTCTCATTCAGTAAGCATCACGCAGCACTTCAGTGAGGTAATGATTCTCCACGCTGTCTTCAATGAGGGTGTAGAGCACTAACGTATTCCTAGAATGCATTCTGGCTACTAACTGAAGCAACAACCCTGTGCAAATATTCGTATGAGGTTGTGTGTTAAAACTGGTTATATTCATGTAGAGGTTAATTTTTATCTAGGTAGAATTAATTAGACTACAGTCCGTGAAGCTTGAGATCTGAGACATTGGGTAGGGGGATTTGGTGTAGGTTTTTGTTTGTTTGTTTGTTGTGAGTTTTTTTGAGGGGGTTGTTTTTTGTTTGTTTGTTCGGGTTTTATTTATTTTTATTTTAAACTTTTGTTATTTTTGCTTATATAATGCAAAGACGTTCACTTGAAACTTCCGGTAAGCTTTCTCAGTCTTAATAGCCGAGCTGTGAAATATTACATTTGCCTACAAGCTAAAACTCAAGTTAGAACATGTTGTCTTATTTTCAGGATAAAAGCTCATGTTTGTTAACAAGATCAAGAATTAATTTATGTTCAAGTACGGTACAGGTACAATACAGGAAAGAGTCCTATCAGGATAAAAATTTGAGGAAAAGGCCAGAGTTCTGTATGGACTAAATATGTCTTTCAACAGTACAAAGTAGTTGCTAGTTTAACGTACCTGGCCAGCAAAAACAGATTTATGACTACGTTACAAGAAAATGCTGAATCAGACTCAGAATGTGTCATGTATCACTGGCTCTCAAGTTTGGGAACTGATACCAGCTGGAACGCTGTATTTACTGCAATGATTCAGTGTCAAACCTGTGGGCTGCTTTGGTTAGTAAACATTAATTTTGCTCTTCTCAAAAGTATTGTAACGTCATGGTTTTGGCTCCTGGATGGAAACACTATAAGTCTACCTGTTCAGGACTTTTAAAAATTTTTTGGCTTGTATGTTGATTGAACTAGGAATCTAAGATAATTTCTCTTATTAGGCTGTTGTGGTTTAGCCCTGGCCGGCAACTAAACCCCACGCAACCACTCGCTCACTCCCCTGGTGGGACTGGGGAGAGAAATGGAAGGGTAAAAGAGAAAACTCTGGGCTGAGATACAGACAGTTTAACAGGTAAAGCAAAAGCCGTGCATGCAAGCAAAGCAAAACAAGGAACCCATTCACCACTTCCCATGGACAGGCAGGTGTTCAGCCATCTCCAGGAAAGCAGGGCTCCCTCACACGTCATGGTGACTTGGGAAGACAAACGTCATCGCTCCAAATGTCTGCTCCCCTCTTCCCCACCCTTCTTCTTCCAACAGCCTCATATGCTGAGCATGACGCCATATGGTATGGAATATCCCTTTGGCCAGTTGGGGTCAGCTGTCCCGGCTGTGTCCCCTCCCAACTCCTTGTGCACCCCCAGCCCACTCGCTGGTGGGGTGGTGTGAGAAGCAGCACAGGCCTTGGCTCTGTGTGAGCACTGCTCAGCAGTAACGAAACCATCCCTGTGTTACCAACGCTGTTTTCAGCACAAATCCAAACCATAGCTCTGTACCAGCTACTATGGAGAAAATTAACTCTGTCCCAGCCAAAGGCTTGTCATATGTATTCAGAGACATATGCTTGTAATATGTTTTTGAAATAATTTAGTAGCTAAGAGATTTAAATGGTTCTAAAAATGTAGATTGTATAATAAAATATTATACAGCTTTAAAGCACTAGTATGAAATCTTATGATTATTCTAAGAAATGTACTCTCAATAAGTTTTGATGCTCTATGTTTTAAGACATCAAATAAACTATAATTTAGTAAACAATTCCCATATGTGGGGAAAGAAATACCGTCCATATCTCAGTTTTACAATACTAACCCAAGCATTATATAAAATGTCTCAGATGCTTTATTTGTAGAGAAGAAAAAGGGCAGTTGAACAGAGAGGAAGTATAGAATTGGCATGCGCATGTTATGAGTGTATAATTGCATGTGTGCATGTAAAAAATACAGAAATTAAGAAGAATCAATAACAACTATCCTGAAATTTTAGTTTTCTGATATAAATACAATCTTACTAACTTAAATTCTTGGGAATTTTAGCATTACAAGCTATGATTTTTCTCTTGCAACCACTCTTATTTTACATGTTGTTTGCTTTTTGTTTTTTTTTTCCTAATACAGCACAAGCCATTGCAGCTTCTTAGAAATTACCTCTTTATTTATGTATAAGCATATGGTTAATGATGTTAGCAGGCTGGTGTTTGTTTACTAACCACAACTATAAGTGTTGCATGACATAAAACGGCTAAGGTAAATCTAGTCACCACTAAAATGAATTTAATCTGTTTCTTCTTATATCTAAGACAAAAGAGTATATACACTGAGATTCCAGCTGATACAAGTTTTCACTTAAGTCCATGAGAAAATCCAACGGGGTGTAGATCCGTCTTGTTGACTTTAGCAGAATCAGGAGTCTGTTTAGGGAACCTTAGACTTGCTCCTTGGGGTGCTTGTCAAATATCTTAAAATCTGAGGTAGATATAAATATGTCATGGTTCTAGTCATACCTATGCTGTCTTAATTTTTGTCAACGCAAATAGTTAATTATATTTTACCTCAAATCCAAGAAATAATTTTCACCCACAGGAATAAAAAAGGAATTGTATGAGATATGTTTTAAGTGGGAAGCATCCCACTTGTTATAAATGCAATCCTTTATTATGAATAAAGGTGGAAATTAAAAACTTAGTTACCTTAAAGAAACCAGCCAGCAATGCATGGCATTGGGTGACATATTTTAGTTGTAGCCTATTGACCACCAAATCCCTCACTCTGCAATGGCTTCATGCACTCAGTGTCATGAATATCGGTTCACTGACTTGAAGCTATAGTAAGTCTTCGAGGACTACAAGTTATTAAGGGATAATGTGCACCCACTCACAATACCTGAGTATTTCTTAATACATGCTTTGCTAATTTCTTCCAAGTTAAACCACAGCCCTCCTACAGACATACTAAACAACAAAGCTGAATTCATGACAGTAGTAAACAATCTGTTTATTCAGCTTTTGGTATTAGGCAGAGGACAAAACCAGGTAATTGTCTTATTTTCAGAGGTTATCTAGGGCAATATGCAGCACAGACTTGCCTGGTTCTGAAAACTGACTGAAATAAGCAAGTGTTTGACTGCTTTATATACAGTATGTATGGAACTGTAACTTTTTTCCCCATTTTTATAATATTTCGTATATGCTAAGGAGGGAGAGAACACTTGGTCAATTCACTGGTGCGACTCAGACAAAGAGACAACATACGAGCAGGGATAAACATTGTGCATCATTTAGCAAAAAGGAAATGCCAGCATGCAGATATTATGTATGTGAAAGTGTGTCTAACTGAATTTGCGAGAAAATAAAGAGTGCTTTTAGCAAGCCTAACTTGTCTGAGAAGATTGAACTAGTGAGATTACCCTTTCATCAACACACACACATTCTTGCTGTCTCACACACAGACACACATACAAAAACAAACTTGTAATGAGTGGGTACTTTATCAAGGCCTCCCTCCATCCTTCATTAAATGACAGAAAATTGCTCTTTGCTGAGTTTGTCAATGCAGCTTTCCCTCCCAGAAGCCCATTTGTTTCACATGCTAGCACAGAATATTGCAGGAATTTGCAGATTTTAAATGACAAATGTGTCGAAGTTTAGCCAGTTCTGAATCATTCTTTTCTTAGACTGACTACAAGGTACAGTAACTCCCAAAGCTGGACTGGAATTTTTATTTTAAGTAGAACTTACTACTGAAGTAGTAAAACAGTATTGGACTGTGATCTTCTCCTCTTTGACAATATCCCTAAAGGATTCTTTTGCTCCAAAAGCCTTTTCTCTGTACCTTACATGATAGATGTAGCCATTCTAAACTAAAAGCTCGAACAAAACAACAAATGCATTCCTTTACTGCAGCCTCTCTATTCTTTATTGAATTTGTCATTTTATTAATTGCACTTGCATGTAATGGAGATGAAAGGATGTTTTTTATGAGATAAAAACCCAAAGGTTTGACACCGTGAAAGGAAAACTGTGCTTTCTAGCACCTTGCAGGACAGAAGGCACTTACAAATAGCAGCCACTCTGTAGCTTTGTTAGAGTAACACTTTGATGTGTAGGATTATAATCAATGTAAATTATTGAGTTTTGCTACTGTGCTGTGTTGAAGGTATAATGTGTTACTTTGTGCAGCCATTATTTATTCATACCAAGAAATTAGCCACATAACATTTTTTCCCTGAAATTCTATTTTAAAGGTGAATTTGTAAATATAAATTTAAGAACATCTCTGTGCATCTTGTGTCTGGATTTCTAGGTTTCAGTAAACACATACCAGCATTTACATATGCTATGAATTTCAATCCAAACAAATGGAGAAGAGTTTTAGGACAGAGCCTGCAGCACGGCGTGTCCTTTAATTGCCATTTACATAGCAGAGGAATCATTAATTTCTAATTCACCTATTATTCACTCTCTTTAGTATGCTGTGTCAATGTCAGTTTTGGGGCAGCAGAATAGATGTGGCTCCGCACTGCTTTTGCAACCTACTTTTGTGTGTGTGTTTTTCCTTTTCTTCTCCTAATGCTTTTTTGACCTTAGTAGAATAGTACTTCGACATAGGCAGTTAGGGGCTCTTGTTTGGATATGATTTATGGTGCTACATTAACCCTTCATTGACCTAGAAATGCCCTAATATTAAAACAGTTTGACACACAGAAAATCAAAAGCCCTTTTATTGGAAGTGCTATTGTCCGCATCATAAGTTTCCCCAATGTGATGCCACTGTTACACCATCAATTTCCTACTGCTATTGAACACTGTATTGAAAAACTAATGGACAGAATCCTTTGTCATTTCTGTCCCAGTGACCAGCAAATAGCTCAGTGAAAGTCTTCCCCTTCATATCACTTCAGGCATTTCGAAATGACACATCCAAGTTACTCGCTTAGCATTTTATTAAAGGCAAGGGTGGGCTGGGTCCTGCCGGGCTGCGGGTAACACCGGCCGTCGGCCAGCTCCCACGGATTCCGGCAGAAGCTGGAGGTGCGCAGTGCCTCTGTGGGGCTCGGGCTAGAGCCCCTGTCGTGTGATGCAACGATACCATACTCATATTTGTTAAGAGGAGAAACAAACAATTGCAGAAGATTTTCTAGAGTTTGACAGTAAACAGGCAATAGAGCTACTGTATAAATTCAATCAACTATTATAAAGGCCTATTAATTTACAAATGAAATACTTTTCTGTGGCTGGGATAGTAACCTATTGCTTTCTGTAGAATTTTTTAATGAATATTTTCTATTTAAGCCTACAGCTTTTAGCATGATGTTAAAAACCCTTAATGCAATTTTTTATAAAGCTGCTTGATTCTAGAGTGCTTTTCCCTACTGGAAATGAATATATTCATTCATACTGGAAATGAATATATTTTCAATTTATATTGTAACTGCTACCTCTTCTTAGTCGCACATCGGCACCTGGGAGGTTCAGTTTTTAAGTAAATCTACTATATTTTCACAAAATATTTATAATATCTTTAGTGATCTTTGGTTCCTTGATTTTGTGACACCCGCTGAAATCCAGTCCTGAACAGAATACGGGAAAAGTTACTGAAACTGGGCATACAAATATTCTCTATTCAGCAGTTCACCAATCTGTGCAGTAGAACGGCTGGGTTTTTTTATTTATTTTGGTAGTATGCTGCTCTTGCTTTTTCATCTCTATTTCTTCATCACTGGTTACTGATTTAGACTCCTTTTCTGTAGAAATACCTGTCTTCTGTTCAGCTGACCTAAAATAATCATGACTTTTATTTGGCTTTTGTGAGGGACAACTGTTCTTTGCTAATTTAAAACCTTGAGAGGTCTACTTAGTGCATAGGCTGGGCAGGTCATTTAGAAAATGGACTGGTTGCACCTTGAGGCATCAGGGAAAGGTGCCAGCTGGAGTCCAGAGCAAGCGCTTTATCTAATTTTTTTCCCATTTGTGGCTACATGTGTATCCTAGCACCTCCGTGTTCACAGACCTCCTACTGTTGACTTCTGAGTGCGTAGGCACTTGAATTACACTCTCTAATCTGTGTCAGTGTTGCGCTCACTTTGCTATGAAAGGCGACATTTCTCATCACTATGAAGCATACCTGGACTCAGAGACACCACGCAGGTTTCTTCCCTTTGCTTCGCACACTTCAAAGCTGCTGTGACTTTCTGCAGCATTGACTCGGGCTGTGCGGATGAATACCATGGTCGCTGAGTGTGCCCAGGGGGCAGAGGTCTGCGTGCACCCATTAGATCTACATACAATTACTTTCCAAAAATCCAGAATAGCTGAGGTCAGCAGACTTATAGCAAATTTGCATCCATATAGCTGTGAGAAAATCAGGAACCTACTTTCTCCCAGTCTGTTTCCACTTCATGATAAAAAGATTTTGAAATTCTGCCGATACTTATGGTCATCTCTGATTGAAAATTCACAGCAGAATGAGTGATATACTTTCATATGGGATAAATGCAAAACAGGATGATTTCAAAATCTCTTAAAAAACAGGTTTTGGCAAATCTGACAATCTGAAAATTTATCCTAGGTGATGCTCACATTTGTGCTTCATAGTTATGGAATATTCATACATCTTCAGCATTTACAGGAGTTATGTAATGATGTAAAGTAAAAATAATACCAAAGAAGCAGCTGATAAATGGTGTTTATATCCAGTTTATATGTGATAGTAAAGCATCACAGCTGGAGAAAACAGACAACTCAGTCTTTCCTTGTTATGTAAAACCAGTTTCAAAATTGTAAATAAGCTTTTGTAATATCAGTACTATAAATATCTGAAGACAAAAAAATTCCTTGCTTTGTCAAATATGCTTTCTTAGAGAATAATGTGTGATTATCTTTTTTCTGGGCAGTAATGTGGGTGCCGTCTGTGCAAACACAAGAGGAAGCAGGCTAGAACCTCAGACATAAATTTTAAAATTGGTCCATGTAAGATTATAAGAACTCAAGTGTAATTCTTACTGTGTAAATGACAGCAAGGTAATTAGTAATACTGGAGACTGTCGCTCATGACCTTTAGGGTCACAAGGCAATGTACTTCTCCTTGTTTATTAGCTTAACACAAAGGATCATTATGATAATCCACTTTTTAAAAAACAAACTTTTCTTTAAACTTTTGCTAGAATAGTCTTTCAGAAGAAATATTTGTGATACATAACTGACTGTTATCATAACTCAATTCTCTCAGAGCTATGTTTAAACACTCTGATAAATAAAAAATAATCCACGGCTTTATATAGTGCAGTAGATAAGCCTCTATATCTGGATGTTAATTTCTATTGAAATAGTTATTTTGATTCTGCTAAGAAAGGCCTCCATTTATTACTAAGAGAATTAATTCTTTGAAAAGTTAGTGTCTGTAAGTTTAATTTCTCCCCCATCTGTCTTTGGAATAGGCATATTTTTGTTGTTTTACTGTACTAAACTGCTTTGGCTGTTTCATAAAGGCTGAGTATTTCACTAAGCTCTTGCAATATTGAAAGAATCTATATTCTGAGAATTTGAAAACATGTCAGCCCACCTAAATTACATATTGATCAGGTTTAATTGCATGCCACCCATCAGTATTAGGTTTGAAAATTCATAAAAGAGAAATAATGTACTCTTTGTGGATGATTACTTCTGGGGCATTTAAATGAATTCCATCACTTAACCCTGAGCCGAGACAGATTATTGAGCCTTGCAATCTAGCCAGTCAAAGTCCAATGCAGTAGAACAGCTGTTTTCTAACTATCAGAGAAAAGCAAAGAACAAACAATATAAATTTATATAGATTTTCTTTTAAGGAAAATAGCAAAGTAAAATGCTAATTGTAAACATGCATTTTTCAATTGTTTCATGAATGTCCGTTCTTGTTTTTGCTAAATAATGGTCTGCATTTTTAATTCTCTCTCATGTGCCATATGTAAATTCACACCGTGATTATGATTTCAAAATTAGAGAAGTACTCTTGAGAAAATTATTTTCCATGCATTTTCATTTTAACTGTGCATTTGCTTATATGTCTGCCACCACTTATCCTCACTTAAAAACTGAGAGTGTGGGGTTTTATTCATATTCAGTATTTTTTATGGGAAACATAGTTTTCAGGTCTGTGTTCTTAAGAAAGTCAAACTGGTGGAGAAAGAGTGTTTATTATTAGTTTTCAGGATGTTCTTTACGTTTAGAAATTATGCTTGTTGGTATTGGGTGTGTTTTAAGAAATTGTGCTTATGTATGTTTTTCTCTACAGAATATCAATACAGAGTAAAAAGGACCAGTTAAAATCATTGGTTTTGCTTGGATAATAGTTTAAAAGCTACATTTTATTTAGACACTTTGAGGTAATAAATATCTGTGAGCATAATTAACTGTCTTTTATCTAGGTCTGCTCCTTAGCGATGCCTTTTTAGGACCTTTCGTAATGTCTCCTCTTAATGCTCAGTTTGGCCTTGAAAAAGATTTTAAGAGTTAAGATATGTTAAAAGTGTTTTTCACCATTTTTCCTCATCTAGTCATGAATTGGATGCCTCAATTTGTCTCAAATTGTCACCATTTTTTCTTCAAAATATCTTAATTTCATGTGGCCTAAGATTTCAGTTTTAACAAAATAACATAACCTGGTTTAGCAAACAGGGAAGTCTGTGTAAATGATCTTTTGATTTACTATGCACCTTGACTTACTGTATAGTCTTTATAAACTATGGTTCTGACCATAGGTAATATAAAATTACATATCTTCAAAAAGAGGATAGAAAAGCTCTTTTCACCCTCAGAATTTTGCTGTCAATATTTAATATCATATTATGTACATATTACATATGTGATATATCATATTACTATGACCAACTCAGTTATGCAGTCCCTAGGAGGAAAAAAAAAAAGCATAGATTTTTTTTTTCCCCATTATTTCTATATGAAATTTAGTCTGCAATTAAATTTGTAGTGCAGGCTTACACACACAATTCAGTGTTGTAGTACTTAATAACTCAAATGGGTGATTGCAGATCAGAAATAAAAATCCTGTTTCATGCTTATAGTATTTTTGATCCCTGAAGCAAATTGAGTCCTTCATTGCATCAGTCAGAACATGAGAGCTGCATCAGTCCTTACAAGTGGCCAGGCTTAATTTATACATGTTTTTGTAGTCATCAGAAAATATTAAAAAATTGTTTACTGTAGTTTTATTGTATTTCCCTCTATTTTTCTGGAGAGAGAATAACTGATTATTAGTAATATAGAGACATGGAGGCAAACTTTCTAACCTCTTATACTCATCCTTTCATGTTTCTTTCTTAGCTGTCTAAAGCTGCTATTAGTCAAAATAGAGTAAGCCCAGTATTTGGCTATCAAAAATTTTATCAAATATGGCATACTGCTGCTGTTTTTTCAAATCATTATATGGAAGATTGATTTGTGAAGGGATTGGCTTCTTAAAGTCCAGTTATTTGCTCTTAGGGAAATTGTCCTTGAGCAGGGAAACTTTTAGTAAATTGAGCTTAAAACAGAGTTTAGCTGACTTCGATGTTGTAAAGTAACCTGAAGATTCAGGAAACAAAGTTAAGTCTAAATAAACCCACGAAACACCCCAAAGCAACAACAACAACAAAAAGATTTAAACTTTTATTTTTCCTTTGGTTTATGCTTCAAAGGTAGGAATTCTTACATAATGTGCTTTCATATTGGGACAAATCTTATCCCTATTGGAAGGCAACTGGAGTTTTACTACCAATTATGTTGGGTCCAAGCTATTCCTTTGCCAATTGTATTCAGCCCTTATTAAACCTAGCCAAATAATATTGAGAATAGTTGCAATGAATTATCAATTTTTACGTGACTCCCATTTCTTTACATCTGTCCATGAGCAATGACTATTAGTAAAATTTTATTCCTTTAAATGCTCACAGAAAATAAAAAGCAAAATCCTGAGACTTACTCAACCAATGTATTAATGTATTTTGTAACTAAAATAATATGAGTATAAGGAGGTAAAGTCAGGACATAGCATGACAGCTACAACTCATATACGGCTTGTCCTGTGAGTAAGTTTGAATGCTGAAAGACACCTTGAAGCAGTGAAGACAATTTTTTGCATTAGATAATTTTTTTGTATATGACCCCATAATATTGCAACTCAGGAACAGAAATCAAGGCAAAATTTTCTAGAGTGAAAAGTGCCCTTAATGACAAATTGGTCACCCAGATTTTTAATGCAAAACACAGGGGATAGCTGTGGACTGTTTTACACCAACTATGGAATTAAATAATTAAGTTGTTGTGTAACTGGAAAAGCATTTGCTATAGGTTGGGTTTTTATCTTATGTACTTATTCTTGGCAACATTTTAAGCTCTTTAACATAATGCTTACTTACTGTATGTTGGGAATCTGTGCATGGGATTTCAGGTCTTGACTGTTAAGCGATTTTCTTTTATCATACATTTCTGTTGTTAGCTGTGATCAAATACGATGATTTAAAGTAAATGCAATTGTGTAGAGATTGATAATATTAAAGCTTTAGTTGGAACATTTTTGGGAGCTAGAAACTTGGCACATTAAAAGTATCTGTAAATTTTTCTGTCTGTGTGCATTTCCCTTCTGCAGCAATGTCTCTGAAGTTCCCATTCACGTTGGGGTTACAGCACCAATCCACTTTTCTTCTGCCTGTGGACAAATCAATAGCAAATCACTTATTACTTACTGAGTACATAGGAAACAAATCTGTAGAAGTCTAGATCAAAGAATGTGCTTATGGCCTCCCAAATTGAAGCTTACCACCTATAAATCATCACTACCTGTAGTCCATGAAGAATTCTGCAATGACTGATGTGTCGGGTTTGGTGTAAAGATTTCGTTGTACCATCTCTTCTCCCCCTGCTTTACCTTTGCCACTGCCAGCTCACTTTCTCTCGCTCTCAACACGTTTAGTTTGGAAGACTCAAAATCAGACAAGTGTGGAGTATTCGCACTGTTTTTGCCCCCTTAACCTTAAACTGTTCTCTGAGACTGATCTCACAGCATCCGTTAACTGTCAGGTCTAGCTCTTAGGGATTTGTCAATGTCAATCCATTATCACTTGGCAGGGGCCATCATAGAGTGATACAAAATCCCCGTGTCTCACCCCTCTCATAATATCTGAAACCCATTGCTCGAAAATCAGATGGTTAAAAAAAAATTCTCAACTGAAAGAAAATGACAAGCAGGAAAATTCAAAATGACAGGTGGACACTAACTGTAATTTATCGTGCATATAGTACAAAGGTCTCAGGAATATGAGCATTCTGGATGATATACCATTCTTATTGAAGTCAGTGGGA
The DNA here is from genome assembly GCF_028858705.1 of Grus americana. Classification (NCBI taxonomy): domain Eukaryota; kingdom Metazoa; phylum Chordata; class Aves; order Gruiformes; family Gruidae; genus Grus; species Grus americana. The sequence continues at coordinate 102,570,493 of NC_072853.1, forward strand.
ATTTTTCTATTGACTTCACCAGGGACAAAGATTTCATCCTTTGTATTTGTAGGCTTCTAGCCTCCTGCAGGGGAAGAAAAAGAAGAGAGAGAAAGAAAAAAATATTTCCTGCCGAAACAAAAATGGAGTATTAAAATTGTTGCTATTTTACTGGGGGGGGGGGGGGGGGGAAGAGAAGAAATCATTGCTTTGAGGTATTTAGAATTTTTTTAGCTTTCATGTAGGTATAGAGAAGAATGAAAAAAAAAAACCATCTTATTTTGGAAATGTTTACAAATATCTTTTTCGATTTTGTAATCAAATAATTTTACTTTAAAAATGCAAAAGATTTAAATGCTTTACTCTTTTTTCCAGTCCTTCCTGCATGGTGTCCCTCCCTCCCTCCAAGCTCAATTTATTCTTCATTGCAACCATTTTTTCCAAGTCTAATGAAGACAGAGATCATTTGACCAGTTCTCATTTTCTAAAAAGTTTTACCATGTCACATGACACTCCAGGAATTTGATTCACCCTCTCCTCTCCAGAAGGCAGTCCCTGCCCTTTCCTTTTCCCACAGGCTTTCCCTCTTGAGGGGCTTCCACAGCCGCGGCTTTTCCTGCTTACACTGGCAGAAACCCAGAAGTGAATCTGGCGAGGACTTTACATCAAACTGAAATGATTTGCTGACATGTTAGTGCTTATATAGCTCTCTGGTTTGTCACCTCAGCAGTAAGAACTGCCAATCGCAAACACACTGATGGTGTGTGATACGTTCCTGAAGTTTCCTGGTAACTTGTAGATGAGTTCTAACTGGCTACATAAAGGTAGTGAGGAACCACAATAATCCTTTTTTTCTGGTTAGGAAAATGAAAGACAATAAAAAGACAAAACTGTCTAGGTAGAGGTAGAATTATATAGAGAAATGAGTAATGCAGAGATTGTTTTACAGGAGTTACTGAAAAGGATGAAGAGCAGAGGAACTGGAGTTCTTAAATTGTCTTTATTGTGATACCTTAACGTGGTAATGCCACTCAAACTAGAAACATTTGTAATATTTAAATCCACTGGGGATTTACTAATTTTATTAATTTACTATTTTAGTAACCATTTCCAGCTGGGATTATTAGTCTATGGTGCTAACTGTTATTGCTAGTTAATATAAATGTCCTTTTCCTTGAGTCAAGCTCACTTTAACGAAACAACATATTAGGAATAAAATTGTTCTTTCAACTTCTGCACATTTTCCCCATTCATTTCCTTCAGTTTTATCCTGTGGGTGAATTACTACATCTCTACCTCATTTGTGTTCACGGCTCTTCCTCACTGGGTTTATATTATGAGAATTATTCTGGATTAAAAGAAGAAAATTTGCAGGAGGTTGTAAGAGACCGTAAAGGGGTGAGGGGTTAGAGCCAGTGTTCCACCTTAAAAATCCAGTTCCTGTTGTGAAATAGTTTTTACAAATGACAGCAATTATTTTAGGACTATATTAAGGAAGAGTAAGAGATTAACATCAGAATCCACAATGATTATTAATTTCTTGTGTTATGGGAACTGCAACATGCATTTCAACATCAAGATTGCATTTAGTTCAACCCTTTTGCTGTGTGTTTTGGGATACATGAGAATGAGAGAGGCTTTTCTAACAGTGAAAGGGCAAATGAAGGATTTATTTTAATTATATACTTGTAGGTAAAGCATAACATTTGTCAAGTAGCACTGGTGGTTTGAAGATGATAGGCCTCCTGTGCGTATTTTTTGAATTGTCTGAGTACTTCATCTAGGTTCTTGGACACTTGTTCACACATAGAGCCTGTTACATTCCTAATACTTGCTTTTCTTGCTCAGACTATTTATCTGTAAAATATATTGGACATGTGCAATTGCATGTGCCTATATTTTAAAATCTGAGCTTGAACTTTTTTTTTTTTGGTTGCTTTGTGCATTGTTAATTTTATCACATTTGTAACACACTCCAATTTAATTATGTATTGAACTAAATTGTCTTCAAAGGAAGCTTTTTTCTATTTGTATTGAAGTAGTGAAGAAACTTTCTGATGATTCTGGGAAAAAGAAACTTTTTAGTTCCTAAGTTTTAAGTGTAATGATTTTTTTTCTTATATTGTGTCATAGATTTGCTTTGGTGTTATGAGCTTGGATACTTTCTGAATTAATGTGCTCACAATTACACAAAATTCAAGTGAATCTGCATATTGAATGAAATATTTTTATCTCTACTTCTAATTAAATATTTTCTTTAGAATCTTCAACAATTAAAAAAAATCATGAATAATCCATCTCAAAGTTCCAGTTGCATTTTGATTTATATCTCATTTGTTTAAAAATAATACATACTGCTAAAAGGATGTAAGCTAACTGCTTTTTATCATATGTTAATGCTTTCCAATATCACATTTCAAACCATAACCAAAGAGAACTATGTGAGTAGAAGTAAACAGAAAATATGATCTTACAGATTAAAGCCACTTCATCCTAAAAATTTTTGATTGGGGTCTTTTACATAAGACAATTAATTAGTAAACTATTCATCTTCTCCGTACATGTCTGATGTGTTTCCACCATTTTCACTTTTTTTGTTTTACTTTTTCTAAGCATAACTCAAATTCTTGCCATGTGTTTTGTGTGCCTACATAGTTATTACGATATTGTGCTGTAGAAAATTGTGAATTTCAGTTGCTTACTGTTGACAGTCAGGAACCAACAGGACGTAATAAAAGGCTGTGCAAGCTCAAAGATTCTGGACAATCGTAGGATAAACATTCAAGACATGTATCTGAAACTTGCTAGAACCTGAAATTCCGCAGAGTTTCATCTCTTCAGATCACATTTTGGGTTTTGTTTTAAAGATTTGTTATTTCCAGCTTCTGGCCTATTTGAAATGAGTCATCTTGATATGATGCCTTCGTTCTGCCTCCTGGGCAAATGGAGACATCAAACCAAAAAATGGAATGACAAAACCAAAAAGCCTCTGAAGTTATGAAGGGTCAAGCCTGCAGTTGACTTCTTAATGTAAAACACTAAAATAATTTTCATTTCAGGAGGATCTTCTGATTGAAAGGCATGTTGAAAGAATGCTACACACTTCTCATCATTTCAGCTTAGTCATTTCCACAGCTGAGTTGAGCGTGCGCCTATAGCGACTTTTATCTTCATTCTTTGTGACCCTGTCTCAAAAAGGCACACATGGAAATGGAGAAGGAAACTTCATTAATATAAGGCTGAGCACCTTGACCCAGTTAGGAAGAAATTTACTGTTTCAAGCCTTAGCCTCTCCAAAATTCACAAAAAGAGAAGAAATATGTTCTTGTTTAGCAGTAAGCAGATGGTGCCACCTTAGAGACTAGTACAGTCATGGCTTCTTACGAACTCTGTCAGAATTACCACCATCTTGTACTTACGTATTAAAAAAAACGGGTAATCATTGAGATTTGAGAGCAATCTCTTTAATTTTGCCATCACGGTTTAACATATTATTGTTCCTAAAATATAACCTGGATTCACTCTGCATGGTCTGCAAACCATAAATATCTGCGCAATACTTATGAGCTTATTATCCTTTAGGAATGGAACATCTAAGTGCATCACTTCCCACTGACAGCATGTATGCCCTCTCACTGTGTGTATGTTATCTCATAACCCAGCATAGGATGCAAAGGTCTACCTGTGCTGTGAGAGCGGAATATTAATTGTTAAAGCTGTGTATTCTCTGGCAAAGTTATGAAGAATAGCAATTGTTTTTTGTTGCTTCAGCACTGTATGCCAAACCATTCACAGAGGAGTCCATTAACTTCTGCAATGATTTTAATCAGTGAGAGCAAGAAACTACTCATTTATTGTCCAGGCCCTAACTCACTCATGCTGCATAACTGGAGACTGAATAGCGTAAGTGCTTCCAAATGGATTATTGTTACGTAAACCTTAGTTATATTACTATCTCACATACTGAAAATCAATCTGATAACTAAAATAATGTAATTATGAACAGTTATTTCTTTTAAAGTCCTGCTCTGTTGACAACTCTTTGTGCTAGTATAAATAATGAAAAAAGCAGACCAAAAACTTTTTCTGAATCTGTAATGCATTGTTAATTGTATTGGGTTTACATTGTAAAGTGGCGGCGGGGGGGTGTGTGTGGGGTGTGGTGCTACAGGGGTGGCCTCTGCAAGAAGACTTCAGGGGCTGTCCCTGTGTTGGACAAAGCCAGCTACAGTCAGCTTCAAACTGGACCCACCACTGGCCAAAGCAGAGCCAAATCAGTGACGCTGGTGGGGCCTCTCTGGTAACATATTTAAGAAAGGGTAGAAAATGCTGCACAGCAGCTGTAAAAGAGAGGAGTGAGAGAAATGTGAGAGAAACAGCCCTGCAGACACCAAGGGGGAGGAGGTGCTCCAGGCATCCAAATAGAGATTCCTCTGCAGCCTGTGGATGAGACCATGGTGAGGCAGGCTGTCCCCCTGCAGCCCATGGTGGACCACACTGGAGCAGATATCCACCCTGCAGCCGTGGAAGACCCTACACCAGATTAGGTGGATGTATCCTGAAGGAAGCTGAAGCCCATGGAGAGCCTGCACTGGAGGAGGCTCCTGACAGGACCTGCAGCCTGTGGGAAGGACCCACGTTAGAGCAGTTCATGAAGGACTGTATCCCTTGGGAAGGAAAAAGTGTCAGGAGCAACAGAGAGAAAGTGTTATGAACTGACTGCAACCCCCCATTCCCCATCTGCCTGGTCCATTCAGGGCGAGTGGAGAAGGTAGAAGAGTCAGGAGTGAAGCTGAGCCTGGGAAGAAGGGAAGGGTGGGGGGGAAGTGTTTTCTGTTTTGTTTTCTCACTAGTGTACTCTATTTTTAATTGGCAATAAATTAAATTAATCTTCCCCAAATTGTGTCTGGTTTGCCTGTGACAGTAATTGGTGAGTAATCTCCCTGTTCTTATCTTGACCCACAAGCTTTTTCATCTTACTCTCTGCTCCTGTCTTGCTAAGGAGCAGGAAAGAGAGAGCAGTTTGGTGGGCACCTAGCAGTCAGTTAAGATTAACCCACCACATTATTTCAGAGCTATTTTAAATAAATTCAGTATAAAAACATTGCTGGAAATGCTGAACTTTTTAGTTTTCTTTTTTTCCCTGCTCTTTTCACCATTTTACTTTCATCTCTATTGAATTTGAGGGGAAAAAACCAGAGTGTGGAGGGAAGAGATATGTTTGGAGAGAAAGAAAACCAAGCTTTTAATAATGCAAAATATTCTTGATGTTAAAAAATGAACCCAGTGTATATATAGCTCAGAAAAATGAATTAATTTTTTTTTTTTACCCCTGTACTGTTGATAAAACAGGAGGAATACATTGGAGTAGAAGAAAGTGGAGGAGTAATTGTACTTGAAATGACAAGATTTTAGTAAATGTTCAGATGAGAGGTGGAGAACGTAGAGGAAGAGCACTTACAGATCTTCAGATGTGTAGTTCTTTCTCAGCTCTCTGAAAGGGCAGGAATGGAAAAACATTCCTGTGCATCGAATAAGTTCTGGGAACTATTTGGAACAGAAATTGCAGATCGCCCTTATTCTTCTAAGTGAGCCAAGCAGAATATAAAGTCTATGCTCTAGTACAGGCCTTGAGGTTTGAAAAGGTGAGAATGATGATGGTTGCACACTGATCTCAATAATCTCTTCTGTGTCAGGCAGGCAGAGACCTAATAAGATGAAAGGGTTTGAAGGGGAAGTCACCAAAGCTCCAAGCACAACTAAGATACAAACTTTTAAGTTTAATTAAGTATTGCAATCATTTCCAGTCACTTGGGATTTAAATTAAGATTAGATCTCTTAAACTATATGATTTAATTGGGCTAAATAGGAGAATAACTGGGCAAAATTCTATGGGCTGCCCAGTCACAGGAGGCCAAGTCATGCAAGATTATTAACCTCTTCTGGATTTAAAAATCTACAGATTTGGTAATAAATTCTCTTTTCCTTGAAGAAAGAGGTAGATGGAAATGGTTCCAAATATAGATTACCAAAAAGATAGATTTACTGTGGTGAGAGAACCTCAAAGACAACCAAAAAAATGGGAGCCCATGCAAAAGGCAGGCAAAATTGCTGTGGCAAAACGCCAGGCTCCTAAATGCCTGAATTTGTTGCAATAGGGAGGAGAGAAGAACATTTGGCCTGAAAACCAGGTACAGGCTTTTTGCTATTCTTCCTCACCAGTCTGAACTAGATCCTGACTATAAAAGGCAGGTCAAAAATTGCTGATTGTATCAGAGGCTGAGCTGCTTGGCCAGTTCTGCCAGGTCCGTTACCAGGAATAAAATTTCCACACAGCTGCTCAGTGTGCTGGTCCGTGACAAGATTTCACATTTAGGTTTCAAGTTATTTTTAATATCGGTTATCATTATTACAGGTTAAGTCTGCACTAACATTTAAATCCTTGGACCTTCATTTTACTGAAATGAAACAGAAGTGATATAGGCTCAACTGGAAACAAACTAACAGTCGATGTCAATCTCTACCTAACAGTTCAGCCGCTTCCATGTCACAGTTGATTATTATACAAATAGATCTATAAAAGGTGCGTGAAGATTGTAATTGGATTTAGATTTTCAGAATAATATCACATTATTGAGAATAGCTTCCAAGATTATTTCTGCTTTTGTAATACTTTAAATAATAGTGAAAATATTAATATTGCTGTAAATTAGAAAAAATATTTCTTCGCCATTCTATTGGGTACATTATTTCTAGGCAAGCAACAGCTTCTGTATAATCAACACTATTATCGTATAACATGAATTATTTCTACTACAGTAAAAAAAGTTCTGGACAATCAACTGAAAACTATGTTTTTGTTTTTATATCCATGTAAGTCAACCCTTTACATGAAAGAGACAGTGCTGTTGGTGACATGGCAAAGAACTTGTTCAGTTTGTATGTGGTGGTGTTTCTGTCTCTAGAATTCATCTTACATTTGTAAGTCTAGTCCATGAAAAAAATCAACTTTTGCCAATGAGTGTAAGCTTAAAACTAGAATTACTATTGATGCTGATCTTGCAGTAGCCGTGGAGCCGGACTGAATCCATATATAGGAAATGAGCACTAAATGCCTTTGTACCTTGGTGCAACTCGGTTCAAGGTGTCTTGGTCTACCTTTCTTGTTTCTATTTTAATATGAACATGAAAAGTGAATACAGCTCCCTACCCCCGTATTAACATATTTATTATTGTATTAATTTAAGTTCTGTTTGGACAACTTTTGACTATGTAATTTACTTCTGATCCATGTCCAGTAAAACATACAACCTCCTTCCTCCCTCCCTCTTCTAACAGTCAGAAATCGACCACACTGGCTTTTTATATCAGTCCTATTGGCATGGGGGGCGGTTTTGCTTGTGTTTTGTTGTTTGTTTGTTTGTTTTTTTTTTAATTAACAGACATACCTTCAATGCTCCTTAAAAAAGGACCAGCTATGAACACCACAACTCAATGATTCAGTCCTTTTTAGATAACATCTATGCCTATACTCTGTTTAAAGAATGCGTACATACCCTATTGAAGTCAATGTTAATCAGTCATTTTACCCATCATGCTTATCCTGGAAATGCATGAACTTCAACTTTTGCTCAGATCCTTTCCTGCATCAGGTTTCAGAAGGTGCTTTCAATTCAGCACAATTTTAGCAAAATTTACTTTGAAATAAAAGGCAACATATTTAACTTTTTTTAGATGACATCTTAGCAATACTTCATAATAATAAAGTTAAAGCAAAACGAAACAATCTGTCTCCCCCCTGCAAAAAAACTGAGGAGCTAAACTGCCACTACAGCATGATTTTAGCCACAAATAGAATTGTATTATCAGCTTGAAAGTAGCTCTCAGCAGGGACTCAGACAGCAGACGGGATTGCATTATTCTGCCATTCCCCTATCCATCTGTTAAAGAAGTTCTGTTTGGAATCAAATGCTCTTCTTTTTAATTATTTTTTTTAAGAATAATCTAATTTTTGAATACAACCAGTGGTGCTTCATGTGTGCACACCTTGCAAGTGTTTAGGAAAAAGCTTTTTCGTTTGTTTTCAGCTAGGGAATTCATCTCCACTACCTTTATTTCTTTTAGAATTGAGTTTGTGCCAATCCCGAATACCCATTTGAACATCTGTAACTATAGAATCTCCTCTGTTTTCCTCTCTATTCTTTTTTTCTGGTTTGGAATGTCTTCCCTCTTGCATGAGATTTTCAAATGGTGTTTTGGTTCTTTTAGATACTCTTTCCTCTTTCCAGGAAATGTGCTTGAATCTCTATCATAGCTACAAGAAGGGAAAAGAAAGGAATTCCCTTATAAAGACATGCATTCCCCCCCTGCCCAATAGACTGTTATTTACTCTAGGTGGTAGTTGTGTTGTTTTCTATTTTTGAAAGCTTCACTATCTTGTATAAAGCATGAAAATAATGGTCCAAGAAGGGATTCTATACCAGCAAAGTGCTTGTAAGGTATGTTCATTTATATTGGTGAATACTGCTTTTGTGCTGTATATGTCTCCCAAATGAAATAAAATGCAGCAAGAAAAGGGCATAACTGAACCTACGTACTTCCCAGCATAACTGAACCTGTGTTAGAGATCTCTGCTGGTATGTATATATTGGTAAGAAATTGCTGCTCATCATGCTTCTGTGGTAGATAAACTTAGAAGAGGTTGGTGCATAGGCTTAGCTTTATTTTCCTCACAGTTTGGATTTTTTCTGGAATTAGAGGTGCTGAAAAAAAGATCTGTGGAAGACAGTAGGAGGTATTGACAAAGACAAATGCAATTTAGAAGAAGTGTTTGGAATTTTATCCCATTGATACTGTTATCATCTCTTAACACACAAAAAACCCCCACAACCCACCCCCCACCCCCACCCCCTGCCAAAAATAGAGTCCAAAGGAAACTGGCAGAGCAAAGCTCACCTCAGGAAATCATGAAAAGCCAGTTTAGAAAGCTATTTTTTTAAAATATATTATTAATTCAGTCAGGTATTATAAACTACTGGAATGAAATGATATAGATGCTATATACCATATAAGAGCATGTGGTTTTCTGTGTTTTTTGAAAAGCTCTGTGTGCAAGTAGATTCAGAAGAGCTTGAGATTTGGTGTGTCAGTGGAGAACTTAGGAATAATCTTTGGAGTTCTCTAGACTGTGCCTTTGTATGGTGTAGGTTTCAAAGAAAGGCTTTTCTCTGATTCCTGAACCAAAACATTGAATGTGTGTAGCTAGATTGCCTGGTGAGTAGCTCTTTTGCATGGAGATCTATCATAGACTTTGAGGTACAAAACTGAGTTAATCAGGGTAAGCAGTTCCGAGGTTACACCTGCTATATCCTACCTCAAAATACCTGCTTTGGGTGTTGATGTGCTCTGCAAAAAATGAATAAATAAAATAATGACCTGCTGAAAATGTCCTGTTTACATTAGCATTAACATTGTTTGATTAGAGACCTCACAGACAGAATCTCCTCCATCTCCAAATTTTAGTCACCCGAATCTTTTGAAAATGTTCTAAAATGCACATATATGAACAGCTTCATTAGAAAGTAGTTAGGCTGTAGTTTAGTATCAGTTGGTTTGCATGTTAAGAGTCAAAAGGAAACTACCAAAGAGATGGGACGGAGTTTCTGTGTTAATGATGGAGGGGGGCAGAACCACTTTTGGGAGTGACAAGATGAGAGTTCAGTATCTCCTTCACCTAAGTGACATCCTGCCAATTCTTCAAGACTGTCTTCTCCTCATAATCTACTTTCAGCTTTTTAACTGCTCTAAAATTAACCACATGATGTCAAAAACAAAGCAGCTAGGAGATAAACAGAGAAGTCGGTGCCTTTCGTAGACCCACAGCACCATAATGTGGAGGGGAAGCTATGCCAGCACAGCAGACTCCACAGTACAGATTGTCTGAAACTGGGAGTCCCTTGGAAGCTGAGGTTCAAGAGTCTGTATTTAGATACAGACCTATCACTACTGATATTTTTATGCTAGTGCTTTTAGCTAATAAATGAAGGGACGTGACCTGCGCTGAGGATGTCTACCATCATTACCTTCCATCTTTGTACAATTGAATTTCAGTGTTGGCACCCACAGTACCCTTATTTCAGATTAAAAGATGGTGACTGATGCTTTCTGGGTTGTGTTTTTTTCCTTACCCTTCTTCAAATCAAGAAATAAAAAGCTCAGTTTCTATTTCCTACAAGAAAAGTGATTCTTTACTGTCCAGTTTACTAATCAAGTTAGTTTTGTGTCTGGAAATGTGGTAAATGCATGTATTTGCTCTTTACTGTGTTTTCTTTTAAAAGATGTTTTCCAGTACAAAGTAGTCTGAAGGAGATATTGTTAAAGTAGACTAAAATATAGTATAGCTGTAAAATTAAATTTCCTTTCACCTGAGGATTAAAGGGAAAATGACTATGTAAATAATATAAGCTGAATGTAGTTTGTTTTTCTTCCTGTGAAATATCCACAAAATGCATACGACTTCAGCAACCACCTACAGACTGTTTATCAAATGTAGCCAGGTTAAGCATGTTATATCTGGGATTATATGTCTTCACAACTGAAATTGTCTATCCATTCTGTGACATCAAGACCAGGAACTTCAATTATTCTTTGATCTTTCCCACAAGCAAGATAATAATTGGAAGTTGACAAAATTCATGCTCAGGTTGGGGGATATTGATTTCTATTTGTCTTGCATCTTAACAGCTAGAATGTGATTGTCATGTATACTAAAACATGAAATTTACTGTCTTCATAAAAGTTTTACTAAATCAGCCACCAAAGGAAGGAGTTATTGGCAGCTTGTTCATTACTAAACATAGGGTAAAGCACCTGATTATTTTTATATTTAGATGTTCTGTGGTGACTTGCATGTACATCAATAAATACTGGGTCACTTATGCATTCTGAGCAAAATCCTTCTTGTTTTTAAGTAATTACAAGATTATTTTCTGCTTGTTTATTGGCACAAAATACTACAAGAACCTGTTCTTTGCATATAAGTATGTTCCTAGCTGTTCATAACCAGAACAGTGCAATTTTGTCTGAGAGTGATGTAGTAATAAAGAGCAGTGTTACTTTGAAATAGTTTTCCAGGAACAAATATCCTGATAAAGAGTGCAGGCATAACATTCATTCTCATGTGTTCGAAACAGTTGAATATTTTTTTAGCTTACCTGTGATTGAGCCAAACAAAAACAGAATGTTGCAAGAAGAGAAACAATTTGATTTCAAGTCTGTCAACATTTTCATTGTTCATTTGAAAGATTAAAGCACTAGATTCACACACACCCTCTGCATCCCTGGTCTGTTTTCTACCTTTGATATTATGACTGGTTTTTACAGGTAATCCTACCACTAGGACTCTGGAATTTTTCTGAACATTTGGCATCAGTCTCTTTAAAACATTATTATTGAGACAATAAGAAGAATTTGTACTTTAGTGGGGAGAGAGATAGGAAAGCTTTCAAAAATATGTGCAACCTACAGACTTTACTATTGTGATCTAGTTATTAGGATCTTGCAGTTTAATTAACACCTGGTGTGTTTTGATACATGACTATTCACTGGAACCTGTATTAAAAATCAGAAAATTTGGGAGCAGTTGGAGGAAATATATCATTAGCACATGAGATTTCCCCCCCCCTTATTAAATTTAAATTAATATTTTGTTGCTTTTGTGAGTGACAACATGTTTAACTATTCGGTAGAAAATGTTTAGCCTGATTGCTCCAGCAGCTGCCATTAGAGGTATAGTTGATCAGAAGCTTTATTGTGCTTAAAAAATTTGCTTTTGTCTTCCTGATATAGTGGAACCAAGAAATCTGTGGCATTATCACTCTATGTTTTCAATTAAAGTTATTGAATTGCATATGAAAATAAAAGTTACGTGGCAGCTAACCTTATTTGAATTGGATACTCAGAGCTGTGGAATATGAAATGGAGTGACCACATTTCATTTTTGAATATTTGTTTAGAGACAGTAGTTTGCCTGTTAGGATGGAATGGAAGATGCTGAGTCTTCACTGAGTAAATGGTAATTGATTAGGGACACTGCAGAAAAGAAAAGATTTAAAATTCTGCATACGTTTTGTTAGTTCAGAAAAAAACAAGTGATAAGCATGTAAAATGATGAAAATTCTCTTATTAAAATACCTATGTTCCTGGCATTGCTTCAAGGGAAAGTTAAATTGATTGCAACCCAGATTTAGCTAAGAACTAGAGACTAAGTTGGGTGTGTGGATTCCTACCTTAGGTCTATTGCTACCTACGTCTCCACATACAATGTTTAGGTGTGGATTATGTGAGTTATGATGGTTAAGAGAAAAATAAGACCAAGTTTGTTTGAGACTATGGCTTGTTTCTTCCCTCGGTTAGTTTTGAATTATGTTGTATTCACTAAATATTCTACCTGGACAATTCTCAATGTTAGATGTACTTCTGGAGAATCCTGTGCCTTCCTTTCTTTTATCAAAGAGCCTGGCAGTTAGGGCAAACAGCTTCATTGGACTGATATCCTCTGCCTCGGCCAGTGGCCAACAGTAGCTGCTTATGGAAAGCAACTGTGATTTTCCCGCTGGCGCAATTAACCACAGTACCCTTTCTCCCTTCTTTGCCCTGAGACACAGTGTCTCTATTGCTTTTTCTTGCTTTATGAGTCAGTAAACACTTGAGTATTTAAACAAAGTGTAACAGCACTCCCTAGAAGATATTGTCTATATGTAGCGGCCATGTTCTTCTGCATGGTATTAGGCTTTTAAATCTCTACCTGGGCAGACTTCAGAATCTTTCAGCAACCTCGCTTATAGTTTTATAATTACTAATATGAAACTGTTCCATTTGGTCTTTACTCATACCTATGGAAATGACTTACAGCATTTGTCCATGGGGAAAAAATAATCTTGTCCCTTGATTTTTGTGCAGATTAAATATTTAAAATGATGATTAGAGGGTTGATTAAGGGGACTTTTTTTTTGTGATTTCAGGAAAACAGATATCATTATTGTTCAACTGAACCATTTTCTGTTACATTCCCCAGGAGCCTGCCTCATTCAAATTGCAGTATTGTTGTTGGAAATGTAATCTGTGTAAGCAGTAGTGCTGCTTCAGCTTAGTAGGCAGCTCTCCAGACTTTAAAGGCTAGCTTGACCTCTTGCTCTGTGACCCACACAAGGGGAGCGATGCCACTCTAAGAAGGGCCCTTGCAAGTGCCTCAGTCCTTGCCAGAGTTAATTGCTTTGCATTGTGCTCTGCTGTAATGTGTATTTCCCACATTTTTCCGCATCTCTAAACAGTCCTTGTACCTCCTAGATATTATAACTAGCACATACTTAACAATAGGAATATTCACATTGTAGACTCTCCTCTTCCCGTTGCAATCCAATGCCACATCTAGTGCATGCAACCGTATGACAAGACACGGGGTGAAAAAAACTTTGCTTTTGTTTTCCTGTATTATTGCTTTAGGCCTTGCAGTAATCTGGATCTTCTGATGGCACAAGCTCTTACAAAGGACACTGAATTCTTACGTGTATTTTATTCCCTCCATGTATTGATCAGTATAATCCTGCTTCTTGTGCCAGCCACAAAGTAAAAAATAATGAATTTCACAGAAGTTTGTCTTCATCTTATTTTCTAGGCTATTACATTTTTTAAAGACACTAGGTTTTGTGTTTTCTGAAGTTGGAAAAGTAGTAGATCAGCTATTAAGTCCTACAAACCAGATTTACAAACTGCATAAATCCCACTACAGAAGTTCTTGTACTTTTGTTAGTAAGTGCTGATGTACATTTTACTTTGCATTCATGACTTTTTTTTTTGTTGTTGTTTTTGCAGTAATTGGGAGTTAACCAGTGAAAACGTTGCTGAGGGGAGGATAAAAAAATATTTTGGACATGTGACAATAAAATGGATGTGTTAGTTTGCACTTTCATTACACTTCTCAGTCTTGTTTCATTTTCTGAGATTATGGAACATTCTCTAAAACTGTGGTTTACTATGGTTTCCTGCTGTTTTTGTGATACTGTCTGACTTTCTGACAAAATTAAGTAACTTTCTTCCTCAGCTATGTTTTGAAACCCAAACATTTTTGGCAATATGGCAAATCATATGCTTGCTGTGCGTGCCTATGTCCTCTTTTGTGTCTTACTCTATCCAGACTGGGAATAACATGCAGATAGGGAAAAAACCTGTATGTTTTCTGTATGTTGTGTTATGCATATTTATTGTGGAGGACAATGTATGAAATGTCAGCTTTGCCTTTGAAAGGTGCAAAGCTGACATTTCTTGACAATCCTTACGGGAAACATTTCAAGACAGTTTGTTTCCCAGTGCATTCTCCCTTTACCCCCCTGTTTTTGCAATCTCAGACTCGCAGCTGTATCTCTTACCTTGCATCAGGAGTTGCTGGCAGGGCTTATGCACACTCCCTCCATGTAGCTCCTTCCGACGGACATGATTCCTCTCCTTCTGGCTCATGACCCCGGTTCTTTCATTCAGCAGTGGCACAGTCACCCTCCAGGCCCTGAGAGACATGGGGCTGATGCACAAACATGTGCATGACGCACTTCAGAGCATCTGTATTGTGTTTCAGAGCACTAGACCATCTTTTGAACCTATGAAACCAATATAATAATTTTAATCTAATCTAGAGGAGGAGATCACTATATTTTAGAAGTACTAAATAATGGAGACTTTTTAAAGTAAAAATTGTTTTGCACATCTAGTGTAGTAACTTATTTAGAATAATGAAATTTCTCTGAAAGTTTTTAGCTTTCACTATACCTAGCAGAATACATATGTAATAAAATCCAGAGGAAATATATATATAAATACATTTTATATCTATGTTTCTAGAACAAAACCTGTGAATTGAGAATTCCATGACAAATTAATTCAATTCACGTGAAATGCATCTGAAACAAATACACTTTCTTAAGTTATATTTGATTCCTTGGTGCACCTGAGAGATACCTACAGGCTGGTAGAATATCTTCTGTATGAGGTAGTGACCTGCAAGGCAGAAGATGAAGGCATAGTTACCTTATTATTAAGATTTGCTGCAATTGTAATTTTGTTTTAAATTGTTTCATTGGGAATTGTCAAAATAGAAGGCGAAGTAAAGTCCAGAGAAGATGCAGGATGTGTGCAGATAGCAAAATATTATTTGCATGTCACTGTTGTCCACAGGAAAGTTGCTGTTTCTCTAGCACTGTAAGAATCCAGAATTTCAAAATCCAAGGGAAATAAATAACTCTTTGGTACATGGATGAAACTCCATTGCATAAGTGCATATATGAACACATACACCCACACACATACCCTGCTAGATAGTGAACCTAGCTGGGGTTACATCCCCCATCCATCATGCTTTTCTGACTCCAGTAATACAACACCTGACTATATTTCAGTTGTTAGAGCTAATCCAGCCAGGGAGCTCGCCAGCAGTGAAAAACAGAGATGAGAAGATCCCACGTGCACTTCCCACAAGGCACGGTAACATCTTTGGCAGGTGAAGTTTAATGCTGACCTGAGTTAGAAAATACATGTTCTTCACAAAAAGTTAAAATGTAATTATTAAAACCCTTAACCAGATTTCATCATTTTCACGTTATTCCTCAAGAATTCTTTTATCCATCAGGATTCACAAGGTGATGTGACATATGGGGATGTTTTGAGGGGCAGAGACAGGTCATGCTCAGTCAGGCACTTTCAAGGGTTCCCTCCATGACTACACTATCCCACTTTCTAAACTGCACACTGTTTTGTGTACTAAGTCTTGTGTTTCCACAACTTTTCTGTGTTACCTTACCTCTGCTCTCACTGAAATTAGTGAGAAGTTCACACCAAGTTTAAAATTATGGTGAAGCACTTCAGAAAATCCTGTGTCTAAATTTTTTTTTTTAAATCCAGATAATATTATTTTTAAGAAATGCATTTATCATAAACATTTATCTCAAATTCTGATGCTGCTTTTCATTGGATCTGTTGATTAGAATAGGCTTCACTTAAACTATTTTAGTATGTCTTACTGTTGTCTTTATTTTCTGTGAATGCAGTACTCCCAATAAAATAAGTTTTGTTGCAGAGAAAAAACTGGGAAAATCCATCAGAATCAAATATTTTCCTTATAAGCCTCACAGGGTACTTTGAGATTTGCTTTGAAAAAAAGAAGTGTTAAACATGTCAGAGTTCAGTGAGAAGTTCAGAAAAGGAAAAGGATGAGTACAGGTCATCTCCACTAACTTCGTATTTATTTGTCTGTGTTTCTTCTCTAGTCAATGAAGAGAACTATTGCATGAGTAATTCAGCAGACCTCTAATAGACATGCAAGTTAATACAAAATGAATTGATTTCAGGATATGCCTGCATTTTATGGAGTACAGCAAGAGGTCTAGGTGTGCAGGCTGGACTAGGTGTCTGACTTTTACGTGGATAAAACAAGGAATGAATCCTACGCCTGTATTTCTCTGGGGTTATATATTTGCTTTCCCTGTGCATTATTTATGTGCTGTACATCTGCAGGTGTAAGTTATAACTTTTTGGGACCAAAGTTATGGAGCTTTAGGGCTTGAAACTCCATAGCAGTGAATATAGATGGTAGGAATGAAATGGCAGTGATTTCAGACATCTGCAGCAGGCTTCCGTGTTCCCAAATTTTCAATCAATTTGAGCAGGATGCAAAAGCTGCTGGACATGCCATGCGGGATGCAAACTGGGTGGGTTTGTCCCAGGACTGTGTGCCGTGTCCTGCCCGGTCTCTGCTCACACACTGCTGGTGGGATGGGTTTCGGGGATGCGCTGACTTCTTCAGTCTTACTTCTCTCCTCAATGTATTTCCCAGCGTTACTGGACAGTAATAGTATTACTGCAACATGAGATTTTTTTTTTTATTAATTTGAGCTGAGGACATGCAATGACATTAGAAGTCTGAACTCACTAAGTACTGCATTTAGCTATGCAAGCAAAGAATTAGCTTATTTGGGGTGGTCAAATGTCTTTCTGATACCACTGTGAAAAGAAATCTATTATATATCATAATTTACTCTGTAGTGGTCTGGGATTTAATAATAACTCAGTATGAAGTTTTTTCCAAGCCCATTTCTCTGCAGACTGCCTTAAA